>NC_060175.1:64377704-64677704 GCF_021184085.1 Oncorhynchus gorbuscha | reverse complement strand
GCCGGGTTGTAGCTGCAGACAAGGAGAGGAGATGAGGAGAGCTATTCCCCCCCCCCCCCCCCCGCCCCCGCCACATTTTGTCCTCGCAGTCACTGTATTCCTCGCTCTTCTTCTTTGCCTTTTGCACAGACGAATGCACACACGCACACACAGGTTTGGCATCATTATTTATTCCCTGGTAACCGTGATGAGAACCATTTATGCAAATGTTATGGATGACTTAATCCACGTGTCCAAATGATTGTATTTCATGTGTCATAGCGAAGATAAAAATGAACTTTGTTTGGGTGCCTTGACTTGGGACGGATCAGGTTAGGAATAGTATTCAAGGTTTGCACTAGCCTAGCCAGCAAATACTGTAAGTTCATATGGTTGCTTCAAAATAGGTTCAATTCACCATTTTGTTAGGTTAAATGGTCTTTCTATTGGAAAAGGGACAAAATATCAAATCGTCCATTTTTTGGCCCCTGCATTCTTCAAACCAAGTGTGTAATATTGTTTTCATGTTACAGCGTGCAACCACAGTTCCTCTGTTAGTGATATTTCATTAATTTTATTGCATAAAGGTTGTCAGAGAAATCATTTGCTGTTTTATTGTCATGCAGGCCAGGTGTCTTCCTCTATGTCTCTCCTCTTGTCTCTCTGTCCTTGGTTGGAGGGTTACTCCGAGTCCATCAGCCTCTCTCTTCCCCCCTCTCTCTCTCACTCTCTCTCTCTCTCTCTCTCTCTCTCTCTCTCTCTCTCTCTCTCTCTCTCTCTCTCTCTCTCTCTCTCTCTCTCTCTCTCTCTCTCTCTCTCTCTCTCTCTCTCTCTCTCTTCTCTCTCTTTCTCTCCCTTTCTCTCTCTCACCCTCTCACACACTCTCTCTCTGCTGCTCTCCCTTTCTCTCTCCTAACTCTCATTCTCCCCTCTCTCTTTCCCCTTTCTCTCTCCTCACTTAACTTTCTCCCTCTTATCTGCCCCCCCTCTCTCTCCCTCCCTCCCTCTCTATTTGGGGTGTATTCAGAGTGAAGGACTAAAAGGGGGAGTGGTTCGGGGCAATTTACGTCTCTCTATACAGCGAGCACTCCTCCAGCCAACACTTACCACTCAGAGGGGAGCCTGTATTCTCTCCGCTCTCAAACGGTGACAAACGTCAGACTCGGATGGAGAGATTTGGCTTTAGAGGAGAGGGGATGTGTCTCTCTCTTACTCTCTCCCTCTCTCTCATTTACTTTCCCGTTGCCATTTGATGGCTGCAAGGTTTGCATTGAAGGGCTTACTGTCATGCAGACCACCAAGTCCCCAACCCACCCTCACGACCGCAAAAAAAAAGAAACAGTACTGAAAAACAAACATGTTAATATGCTTGTTATAATCATGAGATATTATATTGGAATGAACATGTTGTTGAATATATGAAAAGATATCAAGGGACATCAAAGGTGCATGTTCCTTCAGTGAGTTGTTTGTCTGTGTGTGTGTGTGTGTGTGTGTGTGTGTGTGTGTGTGTGTGTGTGTGTGTGTGTGTGTGTGTGTGTGTGTGTGTGTGTGTGTGTGCGTGCGTGCGTGCGTGCGTGCGTGCGTGCGTGCGTGCGTGCGTGCGTGCGTGCGTGCGTGCGTGCGTGCGTGCGTGTGTGTGTGTGCGTGCGTGTGTACACCTGCAGTATATGAGCTTTGATGAAGATAGATCTGAAGACAGATGACACATTCTTTTGTTCAGTAATCAGTGGTCTTCAATGCCATTCGAGTGATGTGCGTCATGGCGATGACGGTGGGTGCAGTACACCACTGCCCCCCAGTTACAGACCTAACACCTTATCATCGGTTTCTCATCTCTCTGAGGGCAAAGTCCACATCACAGACAGCTCTCTCTCTCTCACACACACACGCGCACACACGTCCTTCAGAATATTAGCAAATTAGTCATTTGTGTACTGCGAGAAGACGATCAAACTTGACTATCTAGAGGAAGTAAAAGTCAACAATGATCTTCCTCATGTAGAGTCAGGTGAGTGTGCATGAGAAGCCTTCACCAGACAGACATGACTCGGAGGAAAGGCTTTCCATTGGCTTTCAACTTGATGATGCATCATTGAGGAAACTTTCTCGTAGACAGAAGAAAAAACCAAAGAGGAAAATATCTCCAAATATGTATGCTCCTCCTAAAACGTGTCTTGGCGCTATTGCATTGGCCAGCATTTCTGCCAATCATTGTTTTCAACATCCCAGCTATTCCGCCTGAACAGCAAATTATAATAAAGAGGGAAATGGGCGATTTGGCTTTCTTAACATAACTCAAATTGGTTCATGTCTGCAGCAACCACATCTTCAGAACAGCCTGAATCAAATCAGTTGAAAAAATCTTAAAATAGCAAAGTTTTGGCTTTGGCCATTACAAGATCATCATTAACTGCAAGAGAACATGCTTCTGATAGTACCTAAAGACATGCCTCAGATAATTACAGTTCAGTTTCACTGAGCAGGTTTGGGTCGTGTTATTTGTAATTACGTAATCATCCATGTAAGTGTGGTGTAACAAATATTGTAATCACTCAGTTTGAGTCATGGGGGGTACGTGTTACACACCTACAGTACCTACAAGAAAACAATTATGCGTACAAGAATAACTCAGTCGAAAGGTCAAGCGTTGCCTAAGGAGCTCGTGGGGAAATGAACGAATGTGGCTGGTCACTCTATCACCCAGGTATCACCACTGGCCACGGAAGTGGAATAACAGCACAATATTAGTTAGAAATAATTATGCAGTGTTTTGATCAATGTTACCTGATGTTACCATGTATTTTTTTACTCCATGACAGAGAGAAAGAATATAGCACAGGACAAGTCCATTTCCTGTTGAGATGAGCTCCACGTTCCTCCAACCTGTACCATAGAAAATGTCAACAGTATCTGCTGGGAGAGGTCACATGTACAATCCCAGTGGTAATACAATTCACAAGACTCGCTGGGGATTAAATGCATGGATGAAGCCCATTTATAAGAAGAATTGGCCCCGGATTTGTGGGGCTTAGGACACCCCGGGGTGCATGTGTGTTCCACACACACACAAGCACGCACGCACACACATATCCATTTTGTATCCCCAAATTGAGGCTATAGTACGTTCTGGCTCAAAGAGGAACAAATCACCTATGCATCCATCTGTGTGGCTGAGGTTGCGCCCCGGGGCCGCCTAGCCTTCAGTGGAGTGTGCTGTGATTTGACAAGGCCGATGATGAGAGACACTGTAAATATCCGGCCCTCATGTGACTCACTGGATGGCCTCAAGGAATCCACTAAAGGTCAATGTTTCCTGATGCCATTGCCAACAACTGAATTAAGTGACTTCATCCTTGCCCACGCATCTGTCCCATTTTAGGGGATGGATGGATTCAGCTTTGTTTATTGAAGGTGTTGCATCGCACTCACACACTACGCTTCTCAATCTGCTTCCGACAGGAGCACACCATACGCACATAGGCTACATGTGCATGTGCAGACATAGGCACACACACACACACACACGTAAGCACACACACATACTGTAAGCCTACATGCATGCACACACACGCACACTCACACGCGTAAGCACTGGGACACGTCGGGGGCACACATCACGCTCAAAGACAAAACTCTGTTGCTGTCTCGAGCACAAAGTGCTCGCTAGAACACTTGCATGCACACACATACAAGCAGGAGCATTGGCATTCACCCACAGCCTCTGGGTCCGTCTCATCATGCACAATAGGTCTGAACATGACAACAGTCTCTGGACAATACAGTACGTGTCTCCATGATGCCTCACACGAAACAAAGGTTGATTAGCATTCATTATCTGAACACACACACATGCATACACGCACACACGCAGTGTACTGTGCCGTGGTAAATGGACTAACATGATTTGGGCTAAATGGGCAGAAGAAGAATAAACATGTATATGACATTTTGTGAATTGAATTACAAAATTGCATCTCCCCATCACGAAGACTCTCTTTTCAGACTGGCCTTTTGGAGTTCCAAACTGGAGAGCATTCCTTTGGTGAGAATCTGTAGCCCTTTCCTGCGGTCAATGACCAAAAGCTCTTTGGCCTCATGGGTGGAATGTTATTAATAGGTTTCATAACTTCATCGTGAATTTAAAATAAAATAAAATGTTGATTCAGTGTTTCTATGTCAAACATTTTTGTTATAGTTCAGTCTTCTGTGATGTATACAAAGTGTAATATTTGGATGCAAACTCAAGATCGTATACATTTCAACTCTATATCTGACATGGTACAGGTGTGTTCTTTTGTTTAAACCCATAATCATGTGTGTGAGGTGTATAATAGGCCTACTTTTGTTCCTAAGTTGATTTGTTTTAAGATGACCAAGTATCACTCTGTGACCCTGATTTAGCCCACTGCGGTAAAAGGTTATATGAAGCCATTGATCTTTCCAAATCCTCGGAGAAATAATACTAAACCTCCCAACACTTTAATCCAATAAATGCTCATGAGAGAATGTGAAAAAAAATGATGAAATGTAATGAAATGAAATCAAATGAAAATGGGGGTATCTATAACAAAGGGATATTTAAAGCATGTAGACATACAATTCAATCAAATAGAAGCTACCCACTGAACACAAACTGTTTGAATCATCTTTGTTTCCAGCATAATTTGTCAATGTATTGTGAATCTACGTGAAAAAAAATACTGTTGTTTTAAGGGTGGAATCTCAACCACTTGCACTATGTACTTTTAATGTAATCTGAACTGGATGTCAGGTCATTTGGCTGTGCTATTAAATGGAGCTGAGTGATAACACATTAAGTTGTTGTAAAAATACAAAATATCTGATGGGATGTAAATTCCCATTTGAACTTGGTTGTGCTTTTAAATGGTTGACAGTGCAATGATAACACAGTTCGATTAAAACGAAACAAAAAATCAGACATTGTTTTTCCATTGGAATTTGGTTGTGCTTTTCGACAGTTAAAAGCACAGATAACACATTGGAAATTCAACTAACTTTTTTTTGGCTGTCTTTTTGAGTGGGTAATTATAGGTTATAATCTCATTGAACAAAGATACAATTGCCCTCTTTCTCACATAGCCAAGGCATAAATGAAGAATATGTTCGTGTTAACTTATTGTTCTCCAAGGTGTTAACCTCTCACTGACCATTGTGTTGGCCAATCAGGGACTGTCAATGAACCCCACACTAACAGCATCTCAACCCCCCCCCCCCCCTTCATGTTGGTTTAAGGTATTCAAACCTGTGATCAAATCAAATCAAACTTTATTTGTCACATGTGATTGCCGTGAAATGCTTGCTTACAAGCCCTTAAAACAGTGCAGTTCAAGAATAGTTAAGAGAATATTTACCAAGTAGATACTGACAATAATAATAATAGAAACTTTATTTTAAATGCACACGCCACAAATGGAATACTGGATTTATTTATCTCCTTCTAACAGCGTTATCTAACTGCAAGTTAATCCAGTGCTTGATATTGATTGTTACTCAAGCCTCATAATGTCCTGTGAGATCAAAATGATGGGGTCAAAGGTCCCTAGCTGGCTCATTAGGTTTCTATGGTAATTTCATGTGAAATATGTTATGTGTCTGTGAACACCATTGGCTCGATTTTATATTGATTTGAGTGGCAAATGAATCACTGCGATAAGTTAGATGTTATTTGAATGGAGCTGTTTCTGTTTACACCGTGATTTCTGACAGAAACTCTCGTCAAACCCTGAGACCCCCAAAATGTAGGCATTACTCGCTCCAAAAAAATGCATCTGAGAGTACCAAAACACTTGAGATGAACCAGCGATCCTACATACGCAATTGCAAAATACATATTTGAAAACATGACTGCAGATGTTTTTTTTATTTTATTATTATTATTTATTTTTTTACCAGAAGGTAGATCGCTACCATGGCAAAGAGGCATTTCCTGTACACACAGCGAACATGTAAACCGACACAGGTTCAATCCAGGGATTCTAAATAATATAAACCACCCCTTTCTCTGTTCACATGAACAGTGGCTCTGAACCCAGTAGAGGAGGAGAGTTCAGAGAGCCATCTACTCTACAGCACAGCGCTCTAGTATAGCGACAGACAGGGGAGATCATGCAGTAACTCAGTGGGCCAGCTGATTAGTCAACCGGGCTGAGACTGACTGTGACGACTGACTGATAGACATCTGGCCCAGCTCCAACAACCTAATTGCAGCAGGATCTTTAATTAAGCATCATGTGATGTTTAAGAAGCCCTACAGGCCCCACTGTGGGCAGAGGTTCCACTCAGCCAGCTAATTCTAATGCTGGCCACGCTTTTGGCACTGTTGTGAACAGATCTAAGGTGACAGCCACAACAGGCGGGAGGGTGGGTTTTGGGGCGCAGACTCATTTGTTTTTAAAAGGCCGTAAATCAGGACAATGTCCGTACATGTGTGTCCCATCAGCCAAAGCAGTCACAGTGTTTATGCCACAGCATGCCTGGCATGTGTGAATGATATGTCAGCAAATATATTACTGTGTACGATGCACTTGACTGTGCACCCTTTATGGTTTTGTCACTGAACCCTTTTCCACCCTCTAGACAGCCACCATCTGCATTGACCCTTCAATTTGATCTTTGCACTGACTCAATGCACACTCACACACTCATTCTATGCACACTCTACACACTCACTCACAATGGCACTCCAACACTCACGCTTCCTTTGCTCACACACGCACATAGCACACACACACATTCATACTGACTCTACACACACGCACACACTCATATACAATCATCATATATGCTGCTGCGACTCTTTTTATCATACATCCTGATGCCCAGTCACATTACCTCTATGCATATCTAACTAGGGGCATCTTGGACCCCAGAAATCTGAGGGGGCACAAGTACGTGAGGATGGCTGGAGGGTGGTTGAGGAATTTAGCATTTTTCAAGCACCTGAAACAGCTTTTTTTTCTGCAATCGAGAGCAATAGTCATTATGCTTAAATCTACATACAAATGATGTCTGTTTTTCTGCATATCTAAGCACACTTCTTGAGTTGTCTGTATTCTCCTGACTGTTTTTTTTAGACCAACTAAACATGCTGCTCCGCATCTCTGCTAAAATCTGGGTAAAAGATTGAAAGGAATGAGTTTTATTCAGTATATTTAGTTATTGCTTGCTTTTCTAAAGTCTACCAACCTTGCCAGCAGGCATGCCAGCTAAAATAGTCAGACAAGCTAGCTACTCTAACTTGATTGATAGCTTGAAATGGTTGGGAGCCTATCTGGGCTAGCTTAAGCCAACTTCAGAAAATTGTTAAGTGGCTAGTAGTCGAAAAAAATATACATATGTAAAGTAACGTATTTTGTTGTTGTTGTTGGAATTGTATTTATTTGTAACAGGACAAATCTAATGGGCACGTGCCCCTGTGCCCCTTATGAGGATGATGCCTCTGTGTTATGCAGGTGAGTGAGGACCCAAAAGCGACTTAACAGAAACTGAGTTTATTAAAGTCCAAACAGAGATAACATAATCCTCAATCCTTTACAGGAAATGTCCAAACGGGGAAAACATAAATCCTCTAGTTGTTGAGGGGGATTGCAGGATAAGCGGCAACAGACTGCAGGTCCCTTCGGGTAGGCGCGGGCCGTAGCGGACAGAGACACCTGCTCACACGCAGCATCTGAAGATAAGGCAAAACACGACAGGACGGAACAAGGACACAGCAAACAGCAAACAAGAATCCGACCAGGACAGAGGCAGAAACCGAGAGAGAAATAGAGACCTAATCAGAGGGCAAAATAGGGGACAGGTGTGAGAGAGTAAACGAGGTCGTTAGGAGAATGAGGAACAGCTGGGAGCAGGAACGGAACGATAGAGAGAGAGAGGGATAGAGAGAGGGAAAGAAACCTAATAAGACCAGCAGGGGGAAACGAATAGAAGAGAAAGCACAGGGACAAGACATGACAATATATGACAATACATGACAGTACCCCCCCACTCACCGAGCGCCTCCTGGCGCACTCGAGGAGGAAACCTGGCGGCAACGGAGGAAATCATCGATCAGCGAACGGTCCAGCACGTCCCGAGATGGAACCCAACTCCTCTCCTCAGGACCGTACCCCTCCCAATCCACTAAGTACTGGTGACCACGTCCCCGAGAATGCATGTCCATAATCTTCCGGACCCTGTAGATAGGTGCGCCCTCGACAAGGATGGGGGGGGGAGACGAACGGGGGCGCGAAGAAAAGGCTTGACACAGGAGACATGGAAGACTGGGTGGACACGACGAAGATGTCGCGGAAGAAGAAGTCGCACTGCGACAGGATTAACGACCTGAGAAATACGAAACGGACCAATGAACCGTGGGGTCAATTTGCGAGACGCTGTCGTAAGGGGAAGGTTACGAGTGGAGAGCCATACTCTCTGACCGCGACAATACCTAGGACTCTTAGTCCTACGCTTATTAGCGGCTCTCACAGTCTGCGCCCTATAACGGCAAAGTTCAGACCTGACCCTCTTCCAGGTGCGCTCACAACGTTGGACAAAAGCCTGAGCGGAGGGAACGCTGGACTCGGCGAGCTGGGACGAGAACAGAGGAGGCTGGTACCCAAGGCTACTCTGAAAAGGAGATAGCCCGGTCGCAGACGAAGGAAGCGAGTTGTGAGCGTACTCTGCCCAGGGGAGCTGTTCTGCCCAAGACGCAGGGTTTCGAAAGGAAAGACTGCGTAAGATGCGACCAATAGTCTGATTGGCCCGTTCTGCTTGACCGTTAGACTGGGGATGAAAACCGGAAGAGAGACTGACGGAAGCCCCAATCAAACGACAAAACTCCCTCCAAAACTGAGACGTGAATTGCGGACCTCTGTCCGAAACGGCGTCTGACGGAAGGCCATGAATTCTGAACACATTCTCAATGATGATTTGTGCCGTCTCTTTAGCGGAAGGAAGCTTAGCGAGGGGAATAAAATGAGCCGCCTTAGAGAACCTATCGACAACCGTTAGAATAACAGTCTTCCCCGCTGACGAAGGCAGACCGGTAATAAAGTCTAAGGCGATGTGAGACCATGGTCGAGAGGGAATGGAAAGCGGTCTGAGATGACCAGCAGGAGGAGAGTTACCTGACTTAGTCTGCGCGCAGTCCGAACAAGCAGCCATGAAACGAGGCGTGTCACGCTCCTGAGTAGGCCACCAAAACCGCTGGCGAATAGAAGCAAGCGTACCCCGAACGCCGGGGTGGCCAGCTAACTTGGCAGAGTGAGCCCACTGAAGAACGGCCAGACGAGTAGAAACGGGAACGAAAAGAAGGTTACTAGGACAAGCGCGCGGCGACGGAGTGTGAGTGAGTGCTTGCTTTACCTGTCTCTCAATTCCCCAGACAGTCAACCCGACAACACGCCCCTCAGGAAGAATCCCCTCGGGGTCGGTAGAGGCTACAGAAGAACTGAAGAGACGGGATAAAGCATCAGGCTTGGTGTTCTTAGTGCCCGGACGATAAGAAATCACGAACTCGAAACGAGCGAAAAACAACGCCCAACGAGCCTGACGCGCATTGAGTCGTTTGGCAGAACGGATGTACTCAAGGTTCTTATGGTCAGTCCAAACGACAAAAGGAACGGTCGCCCCCTCCAACCACTGTCGCCATTCGCCTAGGGCTAAGCAGATGGCGAGCAGTTCGCGGTTTCCCACATCATAGTTATGTTCCGACGGCGACAGGCGATGAGAAAAATACACGCAAGGATGGACCTTATCGTCAGAATGGGAGCGCTGGGACAGAATGGCTCCCACGCCCACCTCTGACGCGTCAACCTCGACAATGAATTGTTTAGTGACGTCAGGAGTAACAAGGATAGGAGCGGATGTAAAACGCTTCTTGAGGAGATCAAAAGCTCCCTTGGCGGAAACGGACCACTTAAAGCACGTCTTGACAGAAGTAAGGGCTGTGAGAGGGGCTGCCACTTGACCGAAATTACGAATGAAACGCCGATAGAAATTCGCGAAACCGAGAAAGCGCTGCAACTCGACACGTGACTTAGGGACGGGCCAATCGCTGACAGCATGGACCTTAGCGGGATCCATCTGAATGCCTTCAGCGGAAATAACAGAACCGAGAAATGTGACGGAGGAGACATGAAAAGCGCACTTCTCAGCCTTCACATAAAGACAATTCTCTAAAAGGCGCTGGAGAACACGTCGAACGTGCTGAACATGAATCTGGAGTGACGGTGAAAAAATCAGGATATCGTCAAGGTAAACGAAAACAAAGATGTTCAGCATGTCTGTCAGTACATCATTCACTAATGCCTGAAAGACAGCTGGAGCATTAGCGAGACCGAACGGCAGAACCCGGTATTCAAAATGCCCTAACGGAGTGTTAAACGCCGTTTTCCACTCGTCCCCCTCCCTGATGCGCACGAGATGGTAAGCGTTACGAAGGTCCAACTTAGTAAAGAACTTGGCTCCCTGCAGAATCTCGAAGGCTGACGACATAAGGGGAAGCGGATAACGATTCTTAACCGTTATGTCATTCAGCCCTCGATAATCCACGCAGGGGCGCAGAGTACCGTCCTTTTTCTTAACAAAAAAAAACCCTGCTCCGGCGGGAGAGGAAGAAGGCACTACGGTACCGGCGTCGAGAGCAACAGACAGATAATCTTCGAGAGCCTTACGTTCGGGAGCCGACAGAGAGTATAGTCTACCCCGGGGTGGAGTGGTCCCCGGAAGGAGATCAATACTACAATCATACGACCGGTGAGGAGGAAGGGAGGTGGCCCTGGACCGACTGAAGACCGTGCGCAGATCATGATATTCCTCCGGCACCCCTGTCAAATCACCAGGCTCCTCCTGTGAAGAGGGGGCAGAAGAAACAGGAGGGATAGCAGACATTAAACATTTCACATGACAAGAAACGTTCCAGGATAGGATAGAATTACTAGACCAATTAATAGAAGGATTATGACACACTAGCCAGGGATGACCCAAAACAACAGGTGTAAAAGGTGAACGAAAAATCAAAAAGAAATGGTTTCACTATGGTTACCAGAAACTGTGAGGGTTAAAGGTAGTGTTTCACATAATATACTGGGGAGAGGAATACCATCCAAGGCGAACATGGCCGTGGGCTCCCCTAACTGTCTGAGAGGAATGTCATGTTCCCGAGCCCAGGCTTCGTCCATAAAACAGCCCTCAGCCCCAGAGTCTATCAAGGCACTGCAGGAAGCTGCCGAACCGGTCCAGCGTAGATGGACCGACAAGGTAGTACAGGATCTTGACGGAGGGACCTGAGTAGTAGCGCTCACCAGTAGCCCTCCGCTTACTGAATGCGCTCTGGCTTTTACTGGACATGAAATGACAAAATGTCCAGCGGAACCGCAATAGAGACAGAGGCGGTTGGTGATTCTCCGTTCCCTCTCCTTAGTCGAGATGCGAATACCCCCCAGCTGCATGGGCTCAACACCTGAGCCAGTGGGGGGAGATGGTAGTGATGCGGAGAGGGGGGACACTGTTAACGCGAGCTCTCTTCCACGAGCTCGGTGACGAAGATCTACCCGTCGTTCTATGCGGATGGCGAGTTCAATCAAAGAATCCACGCTGGAAGGAACCTCCCGGGAGAGAATCTCATCCTTAACCTCAACGTGGAGACCCTCCAGAAAACGAGCGAGCAACGCCGGCTCGTTCCAGTCACTGGAGGCAGCAAGAGTGCGAAACTCTATAGAGTAATCCGTTATGGATCAATCACCTTGACATAGGGAAGCCAGGGCCCTGGAAGCCTCCTTCCCAAAAACTGAACGATCAAAAACCCGTATCATCTCCTCTTTAAAGTTCTGATACTCGTTAGTACACTCAGCCCTTGCCTCCCAGATAGCCGTGCCCCACTCACGAGCCCGTCCAGTAAGGAGAGATATGACGTAGGCGATACGAGCTCTACCCCTTGAGTATGTATTGGGCTGGAGAGAGAACACAATATCACACTGGGTGAGAAACGAGCGGCATTCAGTGGGCTGCCCAGAGTAACACAGTGGGTTATTAATTCTGGGTTCCGGAGACTCGGAAGCCCAGGAAGTAGCTGGTGGATCGAGACGGAGATTGTGAAACTGTCTTGAGAGGTCGGAGACCTGAGCGGCCAGGGTCTCAACGGCATGCCGAGCAGCAGACAATTCCTGCTCGTGTCTGCCGAGCATCGCTCCCTGGATCTCGACGGCTGAGTTGCAAGGATCCGTAGTCGCTGGGTCCATTCTTGGTCGGATTCTTCTGTTATGCAGGTGAGTGAGGACCCAAAAGCGACTTAACAGAAACTGAGTTTATTAAAGTCCAAACAGAGATTACATAATCCTCAATCCTTTACAGGAAATGTCCAAACGGGGAAAACATAAATCCTCTAGTTGTTGAGGGGGATTGCAGGATAAGCGGCAACAGATTGCAGGTGCCTTCGGGTAGGCGCGGGCCGTAGCGGACAGAGACACCTGCTCACACGCAGCATCTGAAGATAAGGCAAAACACGACAGGACGGAACAAGGACACAGCAAACAGCAAACAAGAATCCGACCAGGACAGAGGCAGAAACCGAGAAAGAAATAGAGACCTAATCAGAGGGCAAAATAGGGGACAGGTGTGAGAGAGTAAACGAGGTCGTTAGGAGAATGAGGAACAGCTGGGAGCAGGAACGGAACGATAGAGAGAGAGAGGGAGAGAGAGAGGGAAAGAAACCTAATAAGACCAGCAGGGGGAAACGAATAGAAAAGAAAGCACAGGGACAAGACATGACAATATATGACAATACATGACACTCTGTATCTAACCCTACAGTACCACTCCAGTATCCCTGCACATAGTAAATATAGCATTGCTGACCCCTGAACTGACCCTGTACAGTATATAGATTAATACCTTTCTCGTGCCTTCATATTTCTATTTCTTGTGTGTTTGCCTCAGACTTTTTATTTATTTATAGTAACTACTACTGAAATTGATTACTGCATTGTTGTGAAAGAGCGAGCAAGCACGAAAGGCATTTTTCTGTACTTGTGCACGTGACAATAAAAACGTGAAACTTGAAACACCACTTCCTAATTACACAATTAATGCTGATCGTTTATTGTGATCACTGGGGGTTGCGGTGGATTAGGGTTGACGTCAAAAGCCCTGAATTAAACGTTTAGCTGGGGAATTTGTTCACATGCTCCAGCCCATTCTTGTCAGAACTGGGTCCTCCCAGTTGGGCTGGTGGACCAGCTCGCTCAGCTTTGAAGCTGATGAACCTTTTAAAACCATGACCAATATTTACCCCCACTATTTCGCGGAAAGAATGGAAAAGAAATGGACAAGGTGCCAATAGTAAACATACAAAAATAGTATGTTTCCAAATAACTCAAAAACTGTAGACATAGAAGTCCCTATCTAATTATGTCAGTAGTTAGCTAACCATTAGATGATAATGTAGGTCTGAGGCTCTCACGGGTGAGGTTATAACATGAACACACACACAGATTAGGCCGGAGCCCATCGAGTCCCTGGTCCTGACAGCATCAAGATGGCAGCCACCAAAAAAACAACATGGCTGCCGAAAACATGCTTGGTTGGCATTGCGATTGACAAGGTATTTGCTGTGCAACCTGCGTGTCATTCACATCCCCAGACATGGCTGCATGGCGCAATTCTAGGCAGGCAAGCTGCAGGAGCGAGCCATCCAGTCAGTCAGTTTCCATAGTGATGCACGTGAATAGGGGAGATTCGCAGGGGCAGTGTGGAGCAGAAAGATTAGAGGCTTTCTGTTTAAAAAAAACTACATTTTCAAACAGCTCAATGTCTCTGCTCCTCCATACAGCTCCTACACTCTTAGAAAAAAGGGGTTCCAAAGGGGTACTTCGACTGTTCCCATAGGAGAAGCCTTTTTGGTTCAAGGTACAAACCCTTTTTGGTTCCAGGAAGAACTCTTTCATGTTCCAGGGAAAACTGTCTGTGTTCCCATGTGGCTCAGTTGGAAGAGCATGGTGCTTGCAATGCCAGGGTTGTGGGTTCAATACCCACAGGGGACCCGTATGAGTAAGAGCATCAGCAAAATAAAAGGGGACAGCCGAAGAACCATTTTAGTTTCTAGATAGCACCATTTTCTTCTAAGAATGTAGGGCTTCATAATGATGGGCAGTGTATTTGGAGGTGATGATGGAGGTCGCTCTCCCGCCTCTCCCTCTTCCTGCCTCACAGTAAGAGGCGGATGTTATGATACTGCAGTTGTCATCTTACAGTTTTCTGTAACAGTGTCACCCGGAATTCAACCATCTTGTATTGTTTTTGAAAACGGGGAAACTATAATTGAAACTCGTTATCATTAAAATTGTCGAAGGTTAGAAACAGAACACAAAGCACTATCAAAATAGGTATTAGTAGCAGTAGTAGTAGTAGTAGTAGTGGTAACAGTAACAGTAACAGTAATGGTAGTCAGTATTGACAGTAGTAGAAATGTAAGCGGAAATAATTACTATTATTAACACCACATATTGTGTCTACTTTCTGTACCATTAGCACTTTCACTACTGTTAATTAGCACCAATATTTCCTTTTAAATGCCTGTTGTATTAAATGAAGTGCCCTTTAATATAGACCCAGTCTGGTCTCATAGACTAAACATAACATAGTAAATGTAAATACGGGACACTCAAATTAGTATGAGATGTTACGTTTGGTAAGGTTACATAAGACAGAAGGTTACTTACAGCAAAAATGAAATTTGGGTGGTTGGTCAGGGTAGATGCGTTGGTGTATAAAGCGAATGTCTAGCAAGCCAAATTCACCACAGACAACTTTAACAACGTTGCAACTAATTAGCATATTAGCTAACACCTTCCCCTAACCCTAACCTTAACCCTTTAACCCTAACCTTAAACCTAACCTTAAGCCTAACCATAACCCCTAACCATAACCTTTGCCTAGCTAACATTAGCTTTAGCCACCTAGCCACCTATCTAATATTAGCCACAACAAATTGGAATTCATAACATATGACCAAGATGCCAGAGGGGATGGCAGCCGTTTTACGGGCTCCTAATGAATTGTGTGGTTTTTTTCTCGCTTTGTTTGAAACTTATTTTGAACATAATGTTTATGCTATCATCTCTTGTGACCGAAAAGAGCTTCTGGATATCAGAACAGGAATTACTCACCTCAAACTGGACAAAGATTTTTTCTCTAATGAGTCTGATGCGAAGGATATAGGCCCAAACCCCTGTCATTCGCATGAAGAAAATAAGAGAATACAGTGGGCACAGATTATGGTGCCTTGTGAGAATTTGTCAGCGAGTGAGTAACCCGCCTCTACCATCCGTTCTATTGGCCAACGTGCAATTTCTAGAGAATAAACTGGATGAGCTCTGTCCAAGACTATCCTACCAACAGGACATTAAAAACTGTAATATCTTGTGTTTCACCGAGTCTTGGCTGAATGACGACACGGATACTATACAGTTGGCTGGGTTTTCCGTGCATTGGCAGGACAGAACAGCTACGTCCAGTAAGACTAGGGGTGGCGGTGTGTGTCTATTTGTTAATAATGATCACCGACACTGATGATACAGCCTATAGGGTGGAGGTCAGAGACCTGACAGTGTGGTGCAATGGACAACCACCTCTCCCTCAACATGAGCAAGACAAAGGAGATGATCATGGACTACAGGAAAAGGAGGGCCGAACACGGTCCCATTCACATCAACAGGGCTGTAGTTGAGCGGTTTGAGAGTTTCAAAATCCTTGGTGTCCACATCACCAACAAATTATCATGGTCCAAACACACCAAGAAAGTAATTTGCATTTAAACTGATGCTACTCACTGCTTATTATCTATGCATAGTCACTTTACCCTTACCTACATGTACAAATGACCTCGACTAACCTGTACCCCTGCACATTGACTCGGTACCGGTACCACCTGTATATAGCCTCATTATTGTTATTTTATTGTGTTACTTTTTCTTGTACTTTAGTTTATTTAGCAAATAGTTTTGTAACTCTATTTTCTTAAAACTACATTGTTGGTTAAGGGCTTGTCAGAATGTCACAGCACCTGTTGTATTCGGTGCATGCGACAAATACAATTTTATTTGATTTGATTTGATTGCACATTTTGTAAATTCGTAACATATTCTATGAATTGCAATTTGTAACATTTGGTGTACTGGAAACCCCCCGTAGGGTTCTGGGTGGATGAGTGTGTGTATAACGTGAACCAAAAGGTTGCGAGTTCAAATCTCATCATGGACTACTTTTCAACTGCTTACTACTTTTTTAGCTCCTTTGCAACTACTTAGCATGTTAGCTTCCCCTAACCTTAACCCTTTTATCTAACCCTTCCCCTAACCCTAACTTTAACCCTAACCTTTTACCCTAACTCCTAAATTTAACCCTATACCTTAACCCTAACCCCTAATCCTAACCCCTAGCTAGAATTCGTAACATGTAATACATTTTTCATATTCGTAACATGTAGTACGTTGTGAAAATTTGGAACATATTGTACGTTTTTAAAATTTGAAACACATAAAACGATTGTAATTCATAACATATATCATACAAAATGGGTGATGGACATCCACAAAGGAATACATACCATACGAACCCTAACATAATAAATAGAGTCACTCAGATTTACATACAGAACAATACTAAATGCTGAGACCAGGTTGCGGTTGACATATTCAGTATAGAAAACAGTGGGGCCCACAACCTGGACCTACAGGCTGTGATAAAAACATTTGCACGCAAAAAAAGGAGGACTTCAGAAGACCAGGGGAGTCTCTCAAGCTGGATTTGATTGAATTGACCTTGAATATTGCAGCCCATTTATGTAGGCTATTAGCCAGACAAAACCCTCTATGTTCAACAATAAATAGTGGCTGAATTTATTCTCAATCCCTAGTACGCTAGTGTTTTGAGGGTGGTCTGACTGTATTATTTGGCTTTAATAGACTGGTTTTATGCTCAATAACTTTCTATCCAAGCTGGGAGAAAATGTGAGGACGCGAGGACGCAGGTTCAAGTAGCTATAGGGTAGTTGTGTATTTGTTTTAAGTAATTACATTATTGCCACTAGCCAGCAGTCTAAAAATGGCAGTATTGCGATGCGACACCGTGCATAGCTTCATGAAATGTTAGGCTTAACATGAGAAAATTACAACCAAATAGGCCTACCAATAAACAACGCTATACATTCCCTGGCACCACAGAAAGCCTTTTATCGATTTGATAGACAACTCGGAATTTCAGCACCATGGACAGAGATCGTTAGTCTATACTTTGTAAGTGATTGTCTAGTGACAAATTAATACATACCATATGAATTGGAGTGTCCCAGATTTATTTATTTAGTCCAGGTTGATAGACCACATGGAACATTTTATACATCTGATTTTATCATTAAAGACTTGCTAGCATTTTGGACAAGTCCCTCATGTTTTTCCGACTTATGGGAAGATTTTAACCCACTTAACCCCAAAATGTCCTTAAGTTTTCAGCATCATTATAAATTCCTACTCTCTTCAAAAAAAGGTGTTATCCAGAACCTAAAAGGCTTCTTTATCTGTCCCCATAGGAGAACCATTTGAAGAACCCTTTCTGGTTCCAGGTAGAACCCTACTGGGTTCCATGTATAACCCTTTCCCCAGAGGGTTCTACACGGAACCAAAAAAATAATTCTACCAGGAACCAAAAAAGGGTTCTCCTATGGGGAAAACTCAACAACCCTTTTGGAACCCTATTTTCTAAGAGTGTAGTTACTTTGTTCCTTTGACAAACTCATTTCTGAAGATTATTATTTATTTCACATGATTAGTGATTCGTTTATATTTGTCCATTATTTTAAGGTCAGCCCTGTTACGTGAACTGAACTTTCATTTTAATACGATGAAACTATCCCTTTAAAAAATATTTTGGGAAAAGAAACATTGATCATCAAATCATAGGATAAAAGCAGGTGAGCTGGTTCTACTCTCCTTGGCCATTTGTTGGTGTTTGGTGGTGGAAAACTGAGCTGGTTGAGCATTACACATCAACCCTGTTACCCACAGATAAACAGGCTAGAAAAATTATACCAATTACATTTTGGGGGGGTGAAGCGTGCATTAAATTGCCCCTACCTGTTGCATACAACAAGCTTCCATTCCCCTGTCACAGGGGGAGTTATGGGAGATTTAAAGTAACTGTCCAGTGTTTCCACATTTCTATGAAATATAACCAATAATTAATTACAATATGAGTGAAATAGTTTTCCTTCCAAAATTGTTTAATTACAGTGCCTTCAGAAAGTATTCACAACTCCTTGAATTTTTCCACATTTGTTGTGTTACTGCCTGAATTTAAAATGAATTGCATTTACATTTTACATTTACACACAATACCTCATGACGTCAAAGTAGAATGGCGTTTTTAGACATTTTTACAAATGTATTAAAAATGGAAAAATGGTCATGAGTCAATAAGTATTCAACCCCTTTTGTTATGGCAAGCCTAAATAAGTTCTAACGTTTTAACGTGGTTTTTGAATGACTACATTGTCTCTCTACCCCACACATACAATTATCTGTAAGGTCCCTCAGTCGAGCAGTGAATTTCAAACACAGGTTCAACCGCAAAGACCAGGGATGTTTTCCAATGCCTCGCAAAGAAGGGCACCTATTGGTACATGGGTAACAAAAAAAGACATAGAATATCCGTTTGAGCATGGTGAAGTTATTAACTACACGTTGGCTGGTGTATCAATACACCCAGTCACTACAAACAATAAAGGCGTCCTTCTTAACTCAGTGTCCAGAGAGGAAGAAAATCCCTCAGGGATTTCACCATGAGGCCAATGGTGACTTTAAAACAGTTACAGAGTTTAATGGCTGTGATAGAAGAAAACTGAGGATGGATCAACAACATTGTAGTTACTCCACAATACTAACCTAAATTACAGAGAGAAAAGGAGGAAGCCTGTACAGAATAAAAATTGATTCTAATGGCACTAAAGTAAAACAGTACAAAAAAAATGCCAAAAAATACTGTCCTGAATACAAAGTGCTATGTTTGGGGCAAATCCAACACGACATATCACTGAATACCACTCTTCATATTTTCAAGCATGGTGGTGGCGCCATCATGTTATGGGTATGCAAGGATTGGGATTTGTTTGCTTGTTGATCAAAATAAACAGAATAGAGCTATTGTAAGCACAGGCAAAATATTAGAGGAAAACTGGGTTCAATTTGCTTTCCAACAGACACTGGAAGACAAATTCACCTTTCAGCAGGACAACAACCTAAAACACAAGGTCAAATATACACTGGAGTTGCTTAACAACACGACATTGAATGTTCCTGAGTGGCCTAGTTACAGTTTTGACTTCAATTGGCTTGAACATCTATGGCAAGACTTGAAAATGGCTGTCTAGCAATGATCAACAACCATTGAAGAAGATTGTGCAAATATTGTACAATCCAGGTGTGCAAAGCACTTAGAGATTTTCCCAGAAAGACTCACAGCTGTGTGTGCTGCCAAAGGTGATTCTAACATGTCTCAGGGGGTTGAATACTTATGTAATCAAGATATATTAGTGTTTTATTAACATTTCATATTTTGACACATTTTATTATTATTATTCCACTTTGACATTACAGAGTATTTTGTGTAGATCGCTGGAAAAAAAGACAATTAAATCCATTTTAATCCCACCTTGTAACACAGCACAATGTGAAAAAAGACAAGGGGTGTGAATACTTTCTGAAGGCACTGTAAATATTTAAATATATATATATATATATATATATATATATATATTTAAAAAATAACAGATTGGTGTGGGCGTATACCGGCCATAAAAAAATATTCATGACAAGTATCGGCTGATAGGCCAGCTCAGCCAATGACCCAACGTGAGGAAATAGCAAGCATTTTTTAAACAGTCTGTTTGAGATTTGAGGTGGTGGTTTTTCACTAATTCATGCTTTTGCCACAGATTTGAGAATAGTGGAAGTCAACAGCATTATTTGGATATGAGTTAACAGCATATCAACGTTTAAAAGTTAGATTTTCACGGGACAGTTCCCTTATGATGAAGACCTCAACCATGTTAAGGTTAACCCTGTTACTTTAATTGCCACCCTGTATAGTAATTTTTCCAAATGTAACCTCTGGAGATAGGAAAACGTGTTTTTTATTAACTTGAACATGTTCTCTTTAAGATTATGTACAAAAATAAATAACCAAATTACACTACCCAAAAAGCACTATATTGCTTTAATGACCCAATAGAAGTAGTAGTAGTAGTAGTAGTAGTCATAGTAACCTCATTTCCAGGTTAGATTGCTGGTGCAGAGAGCCGGCTGGTGGGCGAGATTATAGTAGTAGGAGTAGTATAATGGGAAGTGCAAATATGGAAGTAGTAGTGACGGCAGCTGAGATGACTTTAGTAGTTTGCGGCAGCAGAGCTTTATAAAAAGTTGCAGTGATTAGTATTATAAGTAAGTAAGCATCAAAACAAGTATTACTATTGATATTGTTAGCATAGTATTAGTAAGATTTCATTGGACGGTAAAAGTCAGTCTTCGATGCACATTTGAATTTTGAAGGATTTCTGGGTGCCTATTTTTCCTCGCCCTCAGAAGCCTAATCTTGAGCATTATTAATGGAGTTTGAGCATTATTAATGGAGTTTGAGCATTAGTAGCGCAGAAATCCCACAAGAAAGAGCCATATAAGAAGAGGGAGACTGAGACCGATTATGCTGTTGCCTAGCAACACATGTACAAAATTTGAAGCGATTAAGTGCCCCCATACTGTTTTTTCATGGAGGTCATATGTTTACTAAACCCACATAAATGTGTGCTGGCTGTCAGGAATTCTAAACTCAGGGGTCTATCTCATTGTTACTACTGTACATTGATACATGGATGACCACAACGTGAAACATTGCACTCCCTTTAAAATGTCTTACGTCACAGATTTGTCGAGGCAGGCGTTATGTTTATGTTTGATCATTTGACAAATGTTGCGTCAAAATGCTTATCAACAGAAATAAAGCAGCCAGTATTTCTGCAGCAGAGGGATTTGGCTCATTTGCATTTAAGGTGAAATCAGAGCCAAGAAATACCGACGTACGTGAGAGAACAGGCTCCACAAATCGGATTGAAGCTTCCCTCAATACTCCCTGAATATGATTGGTCAACCTATAAGCTATAGCATATAAGAAAGCTTTTTAGTTTGCATAAAACTGCCTTCAGCAGCTCTATGTTTTTTTATGTGTGTATATGCGTGTGTGCGCGCGTGCGTGTGCACGTTCATGCGCGTGTGTGGTGAGACGGAGCTGCTGAGGCATCCACTTAGCACCAATTTAGGTCATCCTAAACAAATGCTTTACTGGAGGAGGCACAGAAAAATGGGACCATGGCTTCTCTTCTTGAGGAGATTTCATTTTCTTAGCATGTTTACTGGGGTATATCACCACCGGCAGGGAGTTTATTTAGCATTTAAAGGATGTTCATATTTAATCATTGCTTATTATATGTAATGATTAAAGTGACAATGTACACATATTGTACATATTCCATTTACAGCCATGTTGTATGTGCTGAGACCAGTTCAATGGAAGATTTTCCTTAGCAATGTTTTTCCCAGGTCCTCATTTTGTGCCAAAATGTTAAGCTCTTCTACCTTCTACATTTTAACTTTCAAAAAACTTCATAAACTGAAATGTGTGTACATTTTTTGGCAGCACAGATAAAAACAAGTCGTCAACCATATGAATAAAATATGTGGATTGCGTATGATTAGCATACTAATGACTAATCATCATAGTAACCAGCTCGTTTGTGACCTCAAATGTCAGATTGTTGGAAGTATTGGGCTCAAGACTGATTTAGAGATGCTCTAATCTCACATAATGTACAGAACAATTAAACACAAATGTGAATGTAAGGTTGTGCAAGAAATATGCAAGATGCAATATACAACAAGTACAACATTTTGTTATACTGTTGTCATTGTCATGTGAAGGAATTATGTAACAGCATAGGAGTTACTGTATGTATGTCCACAATTGAGGGATAATTTCTAACATTTGCCTTTTAATATAAAATAAAATAATTTTCAACAAGCTTTGTTTTTCATATAATGAGAATGGCATTCACAAGATTACAGATGAAACCATTTTCAATGAACCAGTATTAACATTCAATATGTCTTAGTTTTTCATATTAATTCATTTCCAAAGGTTATCTTTGTCAGTTGCATGGTCTTATTATTGACTTATTCAATGTATTCAATGAGAGCAAGCTTACCTACATTTCCAAATCCTTTATCTTTGCGTTATAATAATAAGACGTTTATTATTTGGTGGAATTCAATTGCCATTCTCCATTTTCACAGATTCATGCCGTAGGTCCATACATTAATATCAACGTTACATCATATTTCACCCAAATATAATAAGCAAACCTGTATGAAATATGTTTCATATTGGGAGCTTGGCAATATCATAGTACCATCATCTTACTATGAGTCCATTTGCAATAAATACCATCTGGGAATTATTTTATTTTTTTGCCATTAGATCATCAACTTATTTTCCACAATTCCATTTTCAATTCAATTCCAATATTTAACTCAAATTGTAACATATAGTGTGCATTTGCTTGCTGCAAAATGCAATTACTATCCCAATATGGATACATTATAAAATGGAAAAGATAAGAATTGAAGATATCTGTAAGCAATTAAGGAACATGTTAGTTTCGCACATTCCTTCCATTGCAATTGACCGTTCACACACTGTTCACAGACTTGTCATTTGGAATTCACCGTGAGCTAGAAAGACACAGAAGACCTCATGATGTTGGTAGTGATCAATCACCGAAGATGATCACATGAAACGCTATAAAGCCAGTACATGTGAGGGCACTGCACATAATCTCCAGCTAATGGAACATGCAGGGGGATTCATGGAGTGGAACCACACAGCCATGCAGCCTAGTGAAAGGGGATTGCTCAGGTTTCAGAGAATGAAACCCATGGAGTTCAGAGGTACGAAAAGCCAATGGGTTCAGAGACCAGCTGAGAGAGAGCAGGTGTCACCAGCCGCAAACTTGTCTCTGTGTTGCATCAGCAGGTGTGTAGATATGTGTCATGTTTAAAACTACATTTTCAGAGGGATGGCAACCCAGATGGGATTTTAAATGCTGCATTTAATGATATCATTTAGTGGGTTAGTTCACCCCTCATTGGTTTACCATCTGCTGCCCTCTCAGCTGCTCTGCTCTCACTGTCTGAGTAGGATGGGAACATTCACACTGTACTGTCCTCTACTGCCAAAATGCCCCTGATATTAACTGGGAACTCACTTCTAGGAATGGACTGTAATTTCCATTAACCACACTTTACACAACTAAGTAAAATGAGTCAAATATATCTCAAAATCAAGTGTCTAACAAATGTGTCTCTCACAATTTTTGAGTATGGATAAAATATAGACATTTTAAGCTATATCGAGGTGGTATTATGACAAAATAAAATAAAGTATCAAATATTGCTTCTTTGTTTGGTAAAAAATATGTTGTAAGCAATGCCATAGCAATAATTCACAACAAAACTGCTTGGTAAAAAAAAACTACTTAGACCTGTTATGCTTCAACGCAGTTGTAATAAGATATAGCTAGCTGTCAACCACAATGTCATCAATTATACAGTGTAAATCCCCCCCCCCCCCAAAAAAAAAAACTTTTGTCACTGACCTGATATGGAAAAAAACATCTATAAAAAAAACTCACTTTATCTATGTATGATGAAAAAATGTTCCTCTTATTTCAGAATACTTTCAATACAGTTTTTTTTATCCTGCATCAAAGTCAGATAATATTGTTATATACTTACCACTGAAGTCAAAACTTTTTTTTTTTTTTTTAGAATTCCATAGAGGGTAATGTTGCTTTCTTTTTGCCTTGCATTTGTCTGGTTTCTCGATAGAGACAAAATACAACAAAACATTTCAAAACAAAAGAATTCAGCTAACACTCCGTTAGGCTTTGCATGTATTCACTTTTAGGACAACCCCATCTGTAAAATCTCTTGCAGCTTGAATTCTACGGCTTGAAGCAACATATTTATTTGAAATTGTGAATTCAATTATTCTCCATTGGGTGAGTTTATTCCTCTCACATCAGCCTTTTCATTTCTGGAGACGGTAGGCTAAAAGACGATTACAGGCAGAGTTAGACAATCAGCCAGTGCCCCCTCCCTTTATTGACAGGCTCCCTTATCACACTTGCCAGAAAGCAGACGGCCACCAACTAGCCTCACCTTCCAAATTATGCCAGTTTAGAATTGTTAATCGTGCATTGACTGCCCTCGATATGCTTGCATTTCACACCCCGTGATGACATTTGATTTGAGGAGGGTTGGGGTGTATTTGATGACATATTTGGGGTCTTGGGGCTGGCTGGGAATGAGGTGTTTAGAATTTTTCCTTAATTTGAAGACCGTGACAGGTCGAGGAGGGGAAAAACAGTGCTACACATACGTGTGTTCAAGTTGGGGAGGAAACTATATCATCTTATTATAATGTAAATAAGGTGGCCAATAGGTTGATGACCCCCTCTACAAATGTGTGATAGCCTATCATCGGAGAAACTCGTGTTCCCTTAATGTCTTACCCCTGCTTTACAACTACTCAGGATTTCCCAAACAGTGAAAACACGTTAAAAAATCATGAAATATTGAGAAAACATGCAGTGCGATGTCAGTAGTGGATGTGTAGACTACACGGAGGAGGAGGGGGGCGACTTTCAGATGACATTGACGCTATGTAGATGGGAGTTGAGAATTGCGCTCCCCTGAACGTTTCTGGTTGTTGATGTTAGACAGTTGCACAAGGCGAAGCGGCTGCTTCTCGTGTTGATTCAGCCACCTCGTCAGCACCTAGCCGCTGGACAGCTCCCTGCAGCGGGGTACGTGCGCGCTCTCCTCTAAGACACTTTTGGCGCTTGTTCCAAGTCTTTTAATGGAAAGACAATATCTTTATGTTCCAAGTAAAACTGGAAGTTTACAACTTCAGGGGGAATCTACGGATACCTCGTTTCGAGATTTGTGGCAGGCAGCACATCGTCGGTGGCAGAGAGCACAGCTTTATTGTAAGTAAATTGAGTTATTTGGCGTGTGTGTGAATTACAATTGCGTGAATTGTTCATTGTAAGTGATAATGACGGTGATTAACTCGTATAGTTGAACGTGGCAGTATGGAACGTTGCTAACCCTAACTAATGACTTTAGACCATGTCTTATAGCCAATTAAATACAGCATGTGGCACTGCTGGTTAATTGAATGGTTCATAAAACTGTGTACATGTTTTGCCATATAGAAGTGCGTTTGGTTTTCTAATCATCGACTAGAATGGAAAACTATTTGTGCAGCCTGATGCGTAAAGCGTTATGCTTTGGGCATTCCTTTGTCTCCAATGCAATTGTGATCCAGTTTGGTTGAGACATTGCTGTTGGTTTTCCTGTCCACTAAAACCAGTGCATAGGTAATTAGTAAGCGTATCTGCACGTGTCAATCGCACGGTGTAATCGTTGCTCTCTCATATTGGATCTGCATATGTCATTCTCGAACGTTGTTTTTTTTGCGCGTGAGCTGGATCGCTTGGATTCTTATTAAACAACGTCAGAAAGTTTGTCATTGCAAATAATCATACATTCGGTGATGTGCACTCGATAACTGACTGTATTTCAATTGCAAATTGTGTTGATTTGTAAGAATATTGGGGGGGGGGGGGAGAAGTAGACTATACCCTAATCAATCTACGCACATCCCAATTGTCTGCGTTGCTTTATGGGGGAAAAACTCCTGTGCCATCATTGATTTTTTATGGCATTGTTTTGTCTCAGACTCTGCATTGCGTGTGTTTGGTGAGACGGTTATTAGTGTCTTGAGTGGAGTCGATGGAAAACATCTGACTTTAAAAATGCTTTTTAAATTAAGTAGCTTACAATTAGCTTGAACAGTCAAGCTCCATACAATGCCTGTAAATGGCATTGGATTCGTTCAAAAATTACATTCTCATTCTGGTGCTAATCAATTGTAAATGTCACCATGTTGTCTAATACATTTTCCAATTTGAGTGGGCTCTCAAAAACCGACCAATTACTCTATTCACCGATTCCAGGTTAACGGCAACTGACGAGCCGTGTCCCCATAGCGGTCACCTGCTTCCAGACATTTGGTTCAAAGGTTTTGGTCAAAAACCGCGAAACTGCTGTCTGTGTGGACTGGTGCTGAAGCTTCGCGTCCCAAGGCCAGGACCACTACAAATCGAGAGACATGGCGACGAACGGCACCAAAACGGATGGACAAGTAACAGAACTTAACGAAGTGGCAACTAATGACAAACCCAAGTCACTGGACGTGAAAAGCGACAAGACGAAAAAGGATCTTCCCGAAAGAGAAACCTGGGGAGGGAGATTCGATTTCCTGCTGTCGTGTGTAGGTTATGCAATTGGACTCGGAAACGTATGGAGATTTCCATACCTCTGTGGAAAAAACGGTGGAGGTAAACACGATTTTAAAAAGTCATTTAACGTAAAGTTCATTTCACTACTCAGTGAGTGCTTCGTCCTTTTCGAGCACTCGAATTATTATGTGAAATGAAGAGTGAATATGTCCCTCGTGTAAGAGCGCAGACATGCATTATTTTTATCCTAATTGAATTATTCCAATTGGGCTTGTAAGTAACATTCCATTGCATATGTGTGGTTTTATTCTGACATTTCTATTTGGATTGATTTCCTTGTGTCTATGCAGGAGCCTTCTTGATCCCCTATTTCTTGACACTCATATTCGCTGGGATGCCGCTGTTCCTGCTGGAGACGGCTCTTGGTCAATACACCTCAATTGGTGGGCTTGGAGTCTGGAAACTGGCTCCCGTGTTCAAAGGTATAAATTCTACTCGTGCAATGCTCTCTCTGTATCTTCTACTGTCATTTTGGGGGGGGGGGGGGGTATTTTCAATCAAATTCCTAATTGTCAGCTGGCCCACTTGTGCATTCAATCTTTATTGTGTGGTAGGCGGCCATAACCAGAAAAGATAGAGAGTTCTGCTGTGTAATTCTCCCTGAATATGCTGGAGCATTAGGAGCATGCACAAACCTGTCATCAATTTCCATCTCATAGGTGTTGGCCTTGCAGCAGCTGTCCTGTCCTTCTGGCTTAACATTTACTACATTGTCATCATTGCCTGGGCCATATACTATCTCTACAACTCATTTACCTCTGTAAGTACCGCCATTTTACCTCCTATAAGCCACATGGGGATGAGACAAACAAGTATTTCTCACTGGGGATCGTAAACATCCTTGATATCATGTGAGATCTCTCATTGTGTCGAGGAGGAAAACAGGCATTATCCTTCTTGTTTTTCAGGAACTTCCATGGAGCTCATGTGGCAACTCATGGAACACAGACAAATGTTACTCAAACTACAGTATTGTTGATAACACCAATCTTACCAGCGCGGTGATGGAGTTTTGGGAGTAAGACATTGGCTGCTTGTTTTTTTTCTTGATTTTTTTTTTCTTCAGCACGGCGTTACAGTACCCTGCATGCCTGCTTGAGGAGTGTAAAAGGAATGTCCCTTTGCTGCAAAGCATTCTCCCAGTGTGTATAATAGTCTTATTGTTGCTTATAGGCGCAACATGCATCAAATGACCGATGGCTTGGAAAAACCAGGGCAGATCCGAGCGCCACTGGCAATAACACTGGCCATCGCTTGGGTCCTGGTTTACTTCTGTATCTGGAAAGGGGTGAGCTGGACTGGCAAGGTAAGAGACTGGTTTCGCAAGGCAGATCTAGGTGTATGTAAAAGCTCTCTGGCAGTCAATGTGTGACAGTGATGCAATATGAATCGTTGTCATGTATTATTTATTTTTGACCTTTATTTAACCAGATAAGACCCATTGAGGTTAAAAACCTATTTTGCGAGGGCGACCTGGTACGAAGGCAAAACATGAAAATGACAGCGGGAGCATAACATATTAACAGAAAAATACAAAAAACACAAACGACAAAGTGTCACAAATTACAGATACAATTGAAGATTAAAAACAACTGCAGCTGTCAAAAACAGTGTTGTCGATAAGAGTCATATCACCTTCATTAATCATTTATATTGCACTGACTATTGTCCAGATTGATTTTAGAATGGGAGGAGATACATCAAACATTCAGTAATCATGTTCAGGCTCATGGTGCCTCCTCTCATGGGGGGGGGGGTGATGATAGGAGGGAGAGCAACAAGCCCTCTAAAATCTGGTTTTGTCCTTTCCTCTCCCCCTCAGTTGGAGCCTGTTCACTCCCTGTTGGTGCTACATTTCGGAAATCTAATGTGTCATGTGACCATAGCAAATAACATTTGTTGTGGTGGCAAAATGCTCCACCCACCTACGTTCTTTGCTCTAAAATCTCATAAGGGCTTTCATGTAAGCATAAAGAGATGGTGTCGAATCCATTTGGAGCTTCAATGAATTTCTTTACTAGATTTCTGTTGATTTATTTTCTTCTTTTATGCTGTTCTCTGTGTGAGAGTTTGGAGGACAAGACATCCATTGGTTTTCCTCTCTAGTGAATAGGCCTTTGTTGAAGCAGACTGAATTGCATATGTATTAACTCCATGGTTAACAGTTTTAACGTGCATTCCTTTGCTGCTGATGGTGACTCGTTGATTACATTTTCTAGGTTGTGTACTTCTCGGCCACGTATCCCTATTTCATGCTATTCATTCTGTTCTGCCGTGGAGTGACTCTACCTGGAGCTATGGATGGCATTCTCTTCTATATCACCCCTAACTTTGAAAAACTAAAAGAATCTGAGGTAATGATTGAACTTACCATTCTATGTAAGATAAATACTGGCATGTGAATCAACCATTTTTCAGCCTCCTTTGTCAAACGGCTAAATGGTTATTTCCCCTTGTCAGGTATGGCTGGATGCTGCCACTCAGATATTTTTCTCCTACGGTTTGGGACTGGGCTCACTGATAGCTCTTGGGAGCTATAACCCTTTTAATAATAATGTTTACAGGTAAGATGGAGGTAGACTTCTATGAAATGGAAAGATACTGTATGAGGCAAGACTTTGAAAAGGCAACCATGAGACCAGTATACCTTAACGCAGGGGTCGGCAATATATATATTAGGATTTTATTTTTCATTTTTCAAAAAATGATAAAATCACCAGAAATTCAGCTCAAGTGTTGTTTAATTGAGGAGATCTGTTCCCAAGTACCCCCGCAAAACAAAAGAGACATATGTGATCGTGTCTCAATGGAATCAAGGTATGAAATTATTATTATTTTCAAATACAATCTATTTCTGGGCTGAGTTGTGGTCAATTTCCAGTGTACAGATTATTATGTTCCAGCCCCCTGACCATCCGCTCCGACAAAAATCGTCCCACGGCTGAATCTAGTTGCCTACCTCTGCCTCAACAGTATATGTGGACCTTACTGTTAGCCATTTACAATGAGAAGCCTAGATTAACGTTATTATAATCAATACAGTGATTCAGTCTAGTATGGGGTCCTTCATACAGCTTTGGATGTGCATCGCATAAATAAAAGAAGATTAGGCAAAGATTTCACATCCTCCCCAAACAGTCCATCCTTGGTCCTATGTCCCACAAATTGCTCATCAGTTATATAATCATGCAGCCTCAACTTGCATTTATTTCAGTGTACTTGTTTACTTGTTGTTGCTTATTAGCGGCCCAATATTATTTAGCTATAGACCAAACATTATATCATGCAATTTGGTTTGTAAATAAGGGTTGATTTTTGGAAAACTCTTCTTTGCAAATAGGAGCTTGGGATCCATTAAAAATGGCCATTGCATTATTTCATATATAAGTATTACTGTGATATTAATTTGGAATGTTGCACAAAAACACATTTCACTTTGTTTTACTATCTCATTGCACACCTTTTGTGGCCAGCATCAATATATTATTAAGCAGGGATATGTTTTCAACTCAGCAATAATAAGGAATAAGCTCTCTCTCCTGAGAAAGGCCTTTTTAGGAATCCATGATGATGCTACAGAAGAGATGACAGATCACCATAAGCTCTGACAACAGGGACGTTTTCATGTTTCCTTTCCACAGAGACTCTATCATAGTTTGCTGCATCAACTCCTTCACCAGCATGTTTGCTGGCTTTGTCATCTTCTCTATTGTGGGCTTCATGGCGAACGTGACTAAGAGGCCCATAGAAGAAGTTGCAGCTTCAGGTAAACACAATGCTCCCTCTGTAATTGCACCATCAGCGCACAATAGGGGGCTGTCTATTCTGACTTCTGCTCGCAGCAATCTAAGTCTAATAATTCACCTCTGCTTCTACCTCAATCCACACAGAGAAACACAGCCGTAAGAAACTGTGAGCCAATGTGTTGTGTTGTGTGTTTGGTATGCAGGTCCAGGCCTGGCTTTCCTGGCCTACCCTGAGGCTGTGACCCAGCTGCCTGTCTCCCCTCTCTGGGCTATCTTGTTCTTCTCCATGCTGCTGATGCTGGGGATTGACAGTCAGGTAAGGCTGTTTTCATAGTCTGCTCTGCAATCTCTTGGTGCTTTAGCCCAATCCTCTCAGTATCATTGCCATGCCATGTCAGGGGAGTTAGCTAAAGCAACTATAGGTCTAGGACCAGGCTAGTCTGACCTAAATATGTAAGCACAGGTACATATCCAGCTGTTTTTCCCTGGTCTCTCTCCACATGAGAAGCTCATTTCAGGTTTTTTTTGCTAATGGACAGATACAGATGAGCCTAGACTTTTACTGTCAACCCTTTTTAATACAACTATGTCACCTCTCTCTTGGCCCCCTGGTGCTCTGTTGTCATGAATTTAGCTTGTGTATGATATTTGGGTTACCGCAAGGCCACTGAGTCTGCAAGCAATGATACTAAACTCTGCTACTCATCTTTACATGGAACAGATAAATCCCAAGTTGACACACTAGTGCTCTTCTTTTGTGACTAACCTTTTCTTTAAATGGAATTGTAAATATTCACACTGGAAGGGAAATGGCTATTTTGCATGTTGGAGTTATATTTCTAAGGTGACTGCCAAAATGAGGTCTCTAGTACAAAAAAACTATAACAGCGGTTGTTTTTTAACTGTTTATTTAGGAAGTTCTAGATAACATACTGGTTATCATATTGTATGGCTTTCCATAATCTTAATTCATTCAATATAATCCATCAATGTCCATAATCTTGGTTATTAGTTACAACTGTTACATGGTTATCATACTACTACATGAACAACAATGTTCTAAATAAAAGAAATGTATATTTACCCATTGGGTAAAATTAAAGTACAACAATGATACTATGCTTCAAGGGATCCATGTCCCGGTAATTGTAGGTGCTTACATTTTTTTTGGTCCTTTGAAGTTTTTATTTCATAGAAATACTAATTTACCAAATTATGCAATTGATAAAACATGAAAATACAAACAGGAGCAAGACTATCAATGATAGTATAAACATTGAAGTGAAATTGACAGCATTTTAGCGATATTAAATATGATTAAAATCTGTTCATATACACCCCCAGGAGGAATATGACACTTTAAAAAAAAATCTCTGACAAGCGACCACTTAGATATGTTATTTTTATGTTTTCATAAATTCTTAGAATGTTTGGGAATTTGTGAAAATTCTATAGCAATATAGAGTGGGAAAGCGGCGGTGCGTTCTGGACAATGAATAGACACTGCACCAAATAAAAAAATCTGGCACGTCCAGGACCGGAGTCTACGCAAACCATAGCTACAGTAGGCCTTTATGCAAACAAGCCATTTGCCATCATTCACTATGAACTGGAATGTGTGTTAACAGGCAGTTGCAAAAACGTGACTTTAGATCATTAGAATGCATCCGCCAAAAGCCACAAAATATACCTGAATGGATCTCTGCAAATATGTCAATACCACAGGAGTCCTCTTACATTTGCGAACTTTACAGTCCTATTGATCAAGCGACTATGAAAAGATAGGCTCTCTCTCCCCTCAGTTAAGCGCACATCAACAACGACAAGTTCAACAACTAATGCTAGCCAGAGCAAGATGAGCTAAAATGTAACTAAGGAACATTAGATAAACCCTCTCAAACTTTTTCAGCTAGGTGACCGTCAAAATTGCACTGAAACATGATGGGGAATTGTAGCCTACTTGTCCTTCTGTAGCTTGCTTGCAACCCATCATCCAAGCTAACTGGCTAAAGTCGGCTAGCTTGCTTGCAACCTACTTTGAGACACAAATGAGAAAACAGGTGACCATTTTACTCGCCCTAGCAGAGCTGGTTAGGTTGTTCACATGTTATCTAGAGCGTTTGTGACTAACTATAACTTTTTTAGCCTACATTTACTGACACCAGTCATATTCAGTGCGTTTTCATGTTTGTAAATTCATCTGTTATTTTACGCTATGGCACACTCAGACGAGAGTGTTTTGAAATCGGAGTAGGTAGCCAGAGTGAATTTGTGAACGCAAAATATATGCTAACTGGATAACAGTCGTTCACGTTCTTGCTAGCTAAGCAAAACACATCTCTAACTGTGTATAACCACCAACAATTATATGAGGGGAAAAAGTCAGTCACTCACCCACTCCTCCAATGACATGACATGACATCCTCTTAGCAGCTAGCTAGTTAATGTTAGGCTCCATGTTTTTAGCTTGCTACATAAATAGATACGCTATCCTATTAGCCACGTTATTTGTTTTTGTATTTGTATACAAAGCAGCAGCTACTCTTCCTGGGGTCCAGCAAAATTAAGGCAATACATTGACAGACATCCCAACACACTGTGTGCCCTCAGGCCCCTACTCCACCACTACCACATATCTACAGTACTAAATCTATGTGTATGTATAGTGCGTATGTTATCGTGTGTGTGTGTGTGTGTGTGTGTGTGTGTGTGTGTGTGTGTGTGTGTGTGTGTGTGTGTGTGTGTGTGTGTGTGTGTGTGTGTGTGCGTGTGCGTGCGTGCGTGCGTGCGTGCGTGTGTGCGTGCGTGCGTGCGTGCGTGCATGTGTGCGTGTGTGTGTGTGTGTATATGCATGTGTGTGTGCCAATGTTTGTGTTGCTTCACAGTCCCAAGCTGTTCCATAAGGTGTTTTTTTAATCTAATTTTTCTGCTTGCGTCAGTTACTTGATGTGGAATAGAGTTCCATGTAGTCATGGCTCTATGTAGTACTGTGTTCCACCCATAGTCTGTTCTGAACTTGGGGAATGTGAAGAGAACTCTTGTAGGTTATGCATGGGTGTCCGAGCTGTGTGTCAGTAGTTTGGACAGACAGCTCTGCGCATTCAGCATGTCAATACCTCTCATAAATAACAGTGGTGATGAAGTCGATCTCTCCTCCACTTTCAGCCAGGAGAGATTGACATGCATATTATTAATATTAGCTCTCTGTGTACATTCAAGGGCCAGCCTGCTGCCCTGTTCAGAGCCAATTGCAATTTTCCTAAGTCCTTTTTTGTGGCACCTGACCACACGACTGAACAGTGGTCAAGGTGTGACAAAACTAGGGCCTGTAGGACCTGCCTTGTTGATAGTGTTGTTAAGAAGGCAGAGCATCACATTATTATAGACAGACTTCTCCCCATCTGACCTACTACTGTATCAATATGTTTTTACAATCTAGTGTTACTCCAAGCAGTTTAGTCATCACAACTTGCTCAATTTACACATTATTTATTACAAGATTTAGTTGAGGTTTAGGGTTTAGTGAATGTTTTGTTCCAAATACAATGTTTTTAGTTTTAGAAATATTTAGGGCTAACTTATTCCTTGCCACCCACTCTGAAACTAACTGAAGCTCTTTGTTGAGTATTGCAGACATTTCAGTCGCTGTAGTAGCTGATGTGTATAGTGTTGAGTCATCCGCATACATAGAGACTCTGGTTTTACTCAAAGTCAGTGGCATGCCGGTAAAAATTTAAAACAGCAAGGGGCCTAAACAGCTACCCTGGTGAATTCCTGATTCTAACTGGATTATATTTGAAAGGCTTCCATTGAAGAACACCCTCTGTGTTCTGTTAGACGAGTAACTTTTTATCCACATTAGAGCAAGGAGTGTAAAGCCATAACACATATGTTTTTCCAGCAGCAGACTATAATCAATAATGTCAGAAGCTGCACTGAAGTCTAACAAAATACCCCCCACAATCATTTTATCATCAGTTTCTCTGAGCCAATCATCAGTCATTTGTGTAAGTGCGGTGCTTGTTGAGTGTTCCTACCTATAAGCATACTGAATTCTGTTGTCAATTTGCTTACTGTGAAATAGCATTGTATCTGGTCAAACACATTTTTTTCCAGAAGTTTGATTGGTTGGCTATTTAAGCCAGTAAAGGGGGCTTAACTATTCTTTGGTAGCGGAATGTCTTTAGCTTCCATCCAGGCCTGAGGGCACACACTTTCTAGTAGGCTTAAATTGAAGATGTGGTAATATCGTCTGCTATTATCCTCAGTAATTTTCCATCTAGATTGTCAGTTGGTGGTTTGTCATTGTTGATAGACAAACAATCATTTTTTCACCTCTTCCACGCGACTTTTACGGATTTCAAAAGTACAATTCTTGTCTTTCATAATTTGGTCCGATATACTTGGATGTGTGGTGTCAGCGTTTGTTGCTGGCATGTCTGACTTGTAAACATTGCCCTTGCTAGTTTGATGGTATTGAAATTCCCAGCCTTAGTTACAGTTGTCTGTTTTTGTCCAAAATATAGAGTCATTTAAACTGAAACAGTGCATCCTGAATGGAGGCAGCAAATAATGTACCAAGCCAGCTGTGATTTACAATATTTCTTGGACTACCGAGAAATGTATTGGTGATTTATATTAATCATGCATTGAACTGCATCCGTCTATTCTGCCAACAATGTCTATGTGTACATCATGGAATGCTGAGTCAAATATAACCTATTTTTAAAACCTCTTATGAAGTTAGTTTTGTAGCATAAACTGGGAATTTTATATTTTTGAATGATATTTTGATTGTCTGCTTGTTTCATATCTGAAAAGTAGTTAAAATGCTGTTAGTTCCACTGTAAGTGCTTCATTACATAGATACTAAGCAAAATACTGTAAATCTCTCCCCTTTGTGACTGAGCATCCACCCCCTTTGTGTGTCTGTGTGTGTGTGTGTGTGTCTGTGTGGGTAGTTCTGCACGGTAGAAGGCTTTATCACAGCTCTGGTGGATGAGTTTCCCAGGGCACTGAGGGGCAGGAGAGAGCTCTTCATCGCTGCTGTCTGCCTGGTATCGTACCTGATTGGCCTATCCAACATCACACAGGTACAACACTCTATCTCTCTCTCTCTCTCTGAACTACAAAACCTCTGCTCTCTCTCTCTCTCTCTCTCTCTCTCTCTCTCTCTCTCTCTCTTTCTCTCATCATTAGTCAACCATCAGATTGAGCTACAAAAACCTCCAAGCTCAATTTGAATTACATTTGTTAGCACTATCGCTGTCTAATTTTATTTAAAAAAATAACAGATTTGTTTCGAGTTGAAAATGAATCCCAAACACCATCAAGAAAGCAAAATCATTTTTTGATAGGATGTTCTCTGTGATTCTTAATGTCAACTTTTAGGGCAGTAGTGTATCTGTACAGGCACTCCAGTTATCAGTTCCTCATCCTGAGATGAGGATATGAATATAATGTAAAGACCACAGACCATATGGTTTTCTCACCGTAGTAAGACTCACCCTTCTGTGTTGTGTCACCAGGGAGGCCTGTACGTGTTCAAGCTCTTCGACTACTACTCTGCCAGTGGGATGTGTCTCCTCTTCCTGGTCTTCTTTGAGTGCATCTCCATATCCTGGTTCTATGGTGGGTAGAGTCTCTAGACAACGTCAAATACACATAGTACAATAGATACATTATTGCAGTGAACGGTATGCATCAGAAACACCCTATTTCAGCATTACGAAATGACTTGTTACAGTGATGTGCGCTCAGGCAAGAGGCGATGAGCAACGAACGAACTAGACACACTAGTTAAATCTGAAGGTTGAATGATCAAATAAACTCCCACTTGTCCAGAGACATTAGTCCACCTTCAAACCCTGTTGACCCTCAGGGACATCAACGATGCTCACGTGTCCTACACTACACCAGCTCTCCTCCCTCATTACAATTCATGGCAGACGAGTGGAAAATTGGAAGAAATTGAATTTGAATATTTTGATAACACAGTCATTTGTCCCGCAGGTGTGAACAAATTCTATGACAACATCCAGGAGATGATTGGCTACAAGCCCTGTATCTGGTGGAAGCTGTGCTGGGTTTGTTTCACCCCTCTCATCGTGGCCGTAAGTAGTACACCATACACATCCAATAGAACATCCAGTACCATGACATGAACGAAAATAACATTTCATATCAATATGACCTGCCTCAAGCAATTTTGAGGCAGAGAAAGAAAGTGTCTGAGAAGAGGTGGTGTCAGGATTAATAAGGATCGTACCATGTCTCCCACAGGGGGTGTTCTTGTTCAGTGCAGTCCAAATGGTTCCTCTCACCTTGAACAACTACGTGTTCCCTGCCTGGGGCCAGGGAGTGGGCTGGCTCATGGCTCTGTCCTCCATGGTCCTCATCCCTGGATACATGGTCTACATGTACCTCGGACTCAAGGGCACCTGGAAAGAGGTAATCTACATAATGATTTATGGATATGAGGCAGCAGGTAGCCTAGTGGTTAGAGCATTGGGCCAGTAACCGTAAAGGTTTCTAGATCGAATCCCTGAGCTGACAAGGTAAGAATCGGTCGTTCTGCCCCTGAACAAGGCAGTTAACCTACACTGTCATTGTAAAAAATCATTTGTTCTGAACTGACTTGCCTTGTTAAATGAAAAAATGTGGAATGTTCCCCCCATTCTCTAAGAGCAAGAGAATAAAGGCAATTTGGTGATGATTGATACGTAACCCAAATGGTTTATTATCATGTCATTAAGTAGTAAATAGATCATTTCAGTCAGGTTCTGCTCTCTGGACATGTTGAAGATGCATTCATTGTGTTACTTAATGAACTGTTTTGTTGTGATTCTTTCTCAGCGCCTACGGATAATGTTCCAGCCTCCTGCAGTGGTCCGACGGCCACAGGAAAATGGACCCGAGACAGTGGTTGCCGAGACCAACATTGCTAGTCCCTCTAACGCGGCCAACCCAACTAGTCCATCCAACCCGGTTAGTCCTGCCAATCCAACTGCTACAAGCCCGGTTGCTGCAGCCCCGGCCAACCCAGCACCTTCAGCCATTCCAGCTATGGCTAGCCCTGTGAACCCAACTAGTCCGACCGTTCCAGCTGTCCCTACCGTCCCTGCCACTCCAGCCAACCCGACCAGCCCTACCAGCCCAACACCCAATCCGGTTAGCCCAACGGCAAAAGAGACGACCATCCCGCCACCCAACATAGTGAGCTCAACAAACCTGACCAACGCTGAGGGCAATGTCTAGACAGGGCAAAACCCTCATGGAGATTGTGTAGTCAACGGCGAACATTACAAAGGACTTCCAAGATTTTAATTGATTCACCTACCTCCAGGGGCAATATCTGATCAAACCGGATTTTAAAATCATGTTTAATTTTTCTGCATTTGTAAAACCAACCCGTTAATGTCTTTTTATTGGTATGCATTAAAAATTCTAAAATCAAAGACTGTTAGTGTTCACAAAAACTACCGTAATCTGAGTAAAAATATGTAAACAAACTGTGTAATACTGTGAGAAAAGAAAACAACTATTGAAAATAGAATAGCAATTTGTTCAATATCTTCATGAACCAAGTAAATACAGTGTGACTATAGTAGAGATGAAGTACAAGTGAACAAAATTGTCAACATGGGAGAGTGCAAGGGACGGAGTCAAATTATTGTGGTTGTTTACTAAGCCTCACACAGTCATCTCTTTACAAAACTTTGTACTCTGTGAGGCTGATTACAGGCCACATGGCAATGAGGGAACTCTGATGAAGAAGCACAATGCCAATAAGAAGTTTAAAGTCTATGAACCCTGGAATTATCCAGTATATCTGTTGCAAAAGATTTTGTGTGTGAGAGAGACTGTGATTTTATCTTCCTTTTTTTAGTAAAAAAATGAACTTTTATGTGACAAACATTTTTAGAATTATTTTTAATATGTTTTCTACTATAAATATTGTGACCGAGGACCAAAATTGTAGGCAGACGAAAGCAAAAACGATCTATGCCATGTAGTGTTTGGTTTGAAAAACACAGGGTATCAAAAACATACAAAAAAATACATGCAAACGCACAGGGTATAGAAAAGTGATTTACAAACATTGACTATCCCATCGATGCTGACAGTCAAGCCTGTTTACCTTTTTTTGCATGCTTTCCTCAGGAACATCGAAGAAAAATTCCAAAATGTCTCCTGACAGATCTAAGACGAGAACAGAGAAGGCCTTAAGCCAGTTATCAACCGATTTATACCAAGCCATAGTCTGTTTGCATGACTGGGCAGATCTCCAGAATATCACTTTGTACACTAGCAAACAATATTGGACCAACTCTATGTTTAAAAATATTCCTTTTTATTTCACTTTATGTGTAATGATCAATTATACTTTGATCAATTTGTATTCAGCAATACAAATGTAGATGTATAGTTGCAGGCCAGTAGAAGAGTGGTCTGTTTCTCTTTTTCTTTTCGTTGTCTTTGCTTTACTAGTAAAAAGCTCAAAGCTTTAATTTCCATAGACATTTGACATGGCGTGTTAAGACCATGCTAGTTGGCTTATATGGCTTATATACAGCAGTGAAAAGCATCTGGTCGAACAAAACGTGTTTACTTTGAAAAGCAAAACAACCAAGTGAAAATGTGAAATGGCTACAGTTCCTGTCCTGTGAATTTTGTATAAAGTTACTCGACCACAGTTTTCTCTGGAACTTTGTTGTAAAACTGTACTGTGTAAAACATGTAACTGTGAATGTCTGTAATACATTGGAAGTTATTGTCTAAATGTTGAAAAAAAATTCTAAAGAGTTGCTGTTTTCTGCAATAATAGTTTGATCACAGAAACTAAAGCACATATCTTACAGAAATATACGAAATGAGGATGACAATGAAGATATTGACGATTATATTCAAAATAGAAACTATGTCTAGTAAAAAAAATCACATTGTTTTGTTTATTTTTAACTGTCTCACTGCCTAATGCACAACATAATATAAACATGATATGTGTTTAAATGGTGTCATATGATAAAGCACGATTGTCATGTTATACAAAAAGAAAAAAGCTGAAAAAATAAATAATTATAGAAAATATGAATAACTGTCCTGCATATGTTCACTACTGCGCTCGAGCATAATGTTATGTATGCCGTACTGTAGCTTTTGATGTCATGAAATTAGGTCACCATAATAGACCTCTCAAATGCTATATTCTGCATCAAACCTCAGAATAGTAGTAATTGGCAATTGTTTTGAATCTCTGAACAGAGACAATAGATATGTGTACTGACATTTGTAAAGAATAGATTTACACAATTAAGAAAATGCTGTCTAGAATAAAAACAAGTAAGGATGTATAGCAAATAAAGCAAGAATGGAAAAGCATATAAAGGCAATTGCTAATTGCTAAAGCCATGGAGTTGTACTATAGAACCAGGTGGGAGACAAAAAATGCAATGTACAGTGACATCAGAAAGTATTCACACCCTTTTACTTTTTCCACATTTTGTTGTGCTACAAAGTAAGATTCAATTGGATTTAATTGTCATTTTAAATTGTCACATTTAATATGAAAGTTGAAGAATATTTGTAAAAATGTGTAAAAAAATATATATATATATGAAAAATAAAACACTAATATATTTTGATTAAATAAGTATTCAACCACCTGAGTACATGTTAGAATCCCCTCCGGAAAGCAATTACAGTCTTTCTGGGTAAGTCTCTAAGAGCTTTGCACACCTGGATTGTACATTTTTCCACATTATTCTTTAAAAAATGATTTAAGCTCTGTCAAGATAGTTCTTGATCATTGCTAGACAGCATTTTCAAATATTGCCATAGATTTCCAAGACGATTTAAGTCAAAACTGTAACTTGGTAAGTAATTCCAGTATATATTTGTCCTTATGTTTTAGGTTATTGTCCTGCTGAAAGGGGAATCTGTCGGAAAGTTGACTGAACCAGGTTTTCCACTAGGAAATTTCCTGTGCTTAGCTCTATTCCATTTTTTAATCATAAAACTCCCTAGTCCTTGCCGATGACAAGCATACCCATAACATGATACAGCCACCACCATGCTTGAAGGACCTGTGAGTAAATCCTTTGTTCAGTATATAGGGGGGAAATAAGGCATTTCTGTAATATTCATATCCTGCCACAGTACACATGCCAATAGGTTCACTAGAAGAAAGTATTACAAACCAAAAATGTATTTTGAGAGTTTAGACCAACCATGAAAAGAGAATTAGAGCAAAATGGCTAAAACCTTTCCTTGTGGTGAAGTGTGTCAGAAACAGTCTGATAGCGACGCCTCAGCAGGCTAGAAAAACATCACCACAAAACAGCTCTGGCCCCGCGGCCTGGCGTGCCGATCCGCCTCATCTCCCCAACCTCTTACGGCTGTGTGTGTGTATGTGTGTCTTCCTTCTCCCCCACCTCCTGCAGTTGCTGCTTCCATTAGCTTCCAGTGTGATAAAAGAGAAGGCACCAGCTGACACCACAACAATGACTCGCACAGATAGATGAAAGAATGAGATGTCCCCTCTCGTAGCTTGTGGCAAAGTGTGTGTGTGTGTGTGTGTGTGTGTGTGTGTGTGTGTGTGTGTGTGTGTGTGTGTGTGTGTGTGTGTGTGTGTGTGTGTGTGTGTGTGTGTGTGTGTGTGTGTGTGTGTGTGTGTGTGTGTGTGTGTGTGTGTGTGTGTGTGTGTGTAGCCGCAGAATATGTCAGTGAGCATATTAGGGGTTGAATAATGGCCATAATGACAGTACATATAAACTAGCAAATGATGGATGGCATACTGGCCTCCCTATTCCCAGTAGTATAATTTAGCATCATTACCTATGAAAATCAGTCACCACTGAGGCAACTGAAGCTAATGTCTTATGTCCACAAAGACAAAATATCATTGTTTACAGATGGGGAGGACACAAAAAGGAATGTATCATTGCAGCATCAAATTGGAAATACAAGTCTGTTAATGATACATACAGTGAATTTAGAAAAATATACCATACATACACATCTTAATAGGTGACAGATATACCGTATACCTTGTCATAAAAATACCACATTCATTTAATATGTTTCCTCCTTAAAGGGGAAATCTGTGATTGCTACATCCATTTTTTTACTTTTAAATGAATGTTATATACCTGATTATTGAAGAATATAACTCATGAGCTTAGTTCAACAGTCATACCCCATCACACCCTATAATATAAGCTTGTTTTAATTGCAATAATTAAATTGTAAGGAAACACCGTACAGCCTCAAAACATGGTTAAAATGATGGTCAGTCCATGCATGCACAACTCTGTCTTTGAATTTGATAGTGGTTTTGATTTCTCCAGCCCCATGTTTTGGCGGGGTGACCGCAGGGTGACCACTTTTTTGTTGTTTGAACTACAGATTGCCCCTTTAATGAATGACATATTGAGGGATTCAGACGAGGATGTTCGAAAAGGAGAGGCAAGTAGGGGACACTGCTGTTTGGTATTTAGCATTTTATTGGCACAGTCGGTGGTGAGAGACTATTTTTAAAGTTAAAAAGTGCTGGGAGTGTGGCCACGGGAGAGGACACTGGACGAGCAAACCGGTGATCCATGATGCTTTTATAAAAGAACGAAAGAATGCTGGGGCTTATAAACTCACACAGGCCACTATGATTAATCCTCATAGCCTACTTAAAAGAGGAAAACTCATTCTGCTGTTAGGAACAAAAGACTGATAATTATGAGGGTAGGGACGGGGTCTTGAAATTTACTGTAACCCTTTACAGTGCTGCATAGGCTACACAAATCAAAGCACTCTGTTGTTGAACATATTATCATCACATTAGTTTTTAGTTGTTTTTTTTTCAGTCACCTGACCTTCAGATTTCTGATGTGGGGTCTTTATGTGTTTTTTGTTGTTGTGATAATTCCTATTCTTCTTCTAGGCTTAGGTTGTTCGCCCCGGACTTCCGCCTGACTGAGGTACTCTCACCCGAGAATTCAAAGCAAATACATGAATGAATAACTCATCTTTGTAGATGCATGAATCTACATATCAATGCAAATCAGAGGATGTTGTGTGCTTGGTTATTTCCAGCAGAGGGGCTGAGCTGAGAGGATGTCAAGCGTGCAAAGCCTCTCTGCGTATATGCTCATCACACTTACTTTCCAATCTCAATATGAACCTCTCGCTGAGATAAATTCATTGACAGGGAAATCGGAAATGTTAGAATCTTTGCTGATTTTTGAACCTTCACTGAATCTGTGCTCATGCCGTGTGGATATGCATTTACTCAGCATAGCGGTGTCTGGGTTTGGAGATCAGTGGAGGCCTATCGGGGACGTGTGAAACCGTCTTTTCTCCCCATCAAATTCCTGTGTGATGAGATCTTTTCGTGACGCAGCAGATACAGCATGCTGTGGTGCTTTAGGATCCAGGGCTCATGGCAGCCAACGTATTCTCCAGCACAGAGGAGTCAGAGGCTTATAGTAGCCATGTCAAGTAGGTAACGCAGTCATCCACCACAATTCGTGGGAGGTTAAACCACACCCAGGAACAAATCTCTCACTTCTGAAGATTATACAGCCTCAGGAAATGAGGGATGAATTGAATCTACCCATCCCCCACCCCACTGGAAATAGGTTGCCTCAGACCAGCTCTTCCTATGGGAAAGGTCAATGTAACACAGGTCAACTAATGGGTTGAATATTCATGTCATGAAATTACCTAACCAATCAGAGGTGCACAAATCATTTAGGTCCTGCCTTTGATTGACAGCTCAACTATCTTCAATCTTGGGCAAGCCTTGCAGAGGATGTGCCATGTGGATGTCAGAAAGAAGCTTCAAAAGTTTGAAATAATGAGTAAAAAACCTAGATATATCTTCAGAGAAAAGCTAAGTATTTATGGTCCGTTCATCGCATTCTATTAGGTGAGCTCTGTTTTTCCTGAATTAAGCCACTGTATTAGCACCGCATTAGCAGGCCAATGCTAACTTTCACCATGTGTAACCATAGAGAAGCAGTTTCAAGTTTATGCTATTTGCATATTTTATTACATTGGTTATTTACACTATACGTTTATGCTATAAAGATACATGTAAATCTAAGAGTATTACCATTTAAGACGCTCTTTTTCCTTTGAATAGAGAGGTACATACATTGTTCTAAAAACAGATGTGAAATATTTTCTTATACCCACCTTCGCCATTGGGTTATTAGTCCATACTTTGCATGAGTGTAAGTGTTGGCCTGCTTCTTTAATATACATGTCAGGTTTTTTGTTGGAGTTACCTTCTTGGATGGCGAGCCTACCCAGAGAGATCGACATCTTCTATTGTATGCAAAAACTGGAAGACATCTGAAGACATCTCTACGAGATGCCTCAGACCAAGGTCTTCCTTTGGGAAAGGTCAACTCAAATATTGTCACTGTTTGAAGTACTTGATTCATGGACCACAAGTGGTGCCACACTAAATCAGTTCCTGGGCCGAAAATAGCCACCAGGCTGCATGTTTGATACTCCTGGGTCGTTCCATGAAAATAGTGCCTTTTGCATCCTTGTGATATTTGTTCCACGATTCGGTGGAACAAACCTAATACTTTTACACCTAATTTTTACATTCTGTCATAAAGACCAAATTCATTAAAAAAAACAGTTTTCTCCATTTCAAGAAGTTAAATTTAGAAAATGACTATAGTAAGTGACTATTAAGTGCCAAATACAGTAACAGGGTTGACCGTAACAGGGTTGACCGGAACAGGGTTGACAATATCATCTTAAATCCCCTTGTGACAGGGGGAATGGAAGATCTTTGTGTGCAACAGGTGTTATCCTCAACCAGCTGTCAATAGTTTCACCATACTAAAACGAGAGTTCAGTTCACGTAACAGGGTTGACCTTAGAATGATGGACAGATGTGAATGATTCACTGATCACATTGCATCAATAATAATTTTCAGAAATCAATGTCAAAGCAACAAAATAACTCGGTCTTTACAGTGATGGTGACATTTTGAAAAATTTGTGGATTATTTGGGTTGAAATCTTCATAGAAGTGTCACAGGGTTGACGGAGGGATGCTGAATACTGACACTTTGGCAAGCCTTTATTCATTTATTGAATTCTCCATGTGGTATATATTAAAGGGCACTTAATTTTATATAACAGGCGTTTAAAATTCAATATTAGTGCACAATTTCAACTTAAAATATCAAAGGGACCCAAAAGGCACTAATTTCGTGGAACAACCCTCCTTTTCCTTGCTGAGAAGGTAAGGGTGTTGTAAAGCCTCCCCTTACCCACAGAAGTAACATGCCTACTAGGGAGACCTAACAGCAAAGAAACTAGGGCCAATTCTAGGTCAACCCCTAGGATTTTTCCAATTTCTTGAAGAATATTACACCAGTATCTCTGTAATTTGGAACATGACCATAAACAATGTGTTAGGGTGCCTGTATCAGTTTTACATTTAAAACACCGAGGAGAGGAGGAAGAGGGGCTAAAGGCATGTCTGCGGTTTGGGGATATATGCAATCTGTGTATTATTCTTAATTGGATTGCTCTAGTACGATTACAAATATATATTGTTTTTTAATATCTCCAAATGTCCTCCCACATCTCCTCATCAATAGTAACAGACAATTATTTCTCCCACACTTGACCCTCTGTGTGTCAACAGTAGAAAAGGACCTCAAAGCATCATACAATAAACGTACAGACATTTTCCTTTGTGAGGAAAAAAAAGAACATTCTTTCAATGACAGACACATCAGGGTTGCCAATCAAGTTGGTGTTCTTCAAAATATAATGTCTTATTTGTAGAAAGTGGAAGAAGTCCTGCTTTGGCAGTCGATATTTCTCAACCATCTGCTCTAATGACAATAAAATATTATAAGCGAATTAACAAAATTCCGCATTTTGATATGTCCCTCCATGCATCCTCTGTGACTTCTAGTAACATTTTAACCCACTTAACCCAAACATTTCTTAAAGTTTTTAGCATCATTGTAAAGCCCTAGATAGACAGGCTAGAAATGTTTTAATAATTTAAAATAATTATGAAACATCCACTCAATTGCCACCTCCTGTTACAAACTATCCTGTCAGAAGTATGACATTCCAATGGATAGCATGACTCATGACAAATGGATAGCAGGGCTCATGACAAATTTAGCTATTTAGTGGGGGTTTTTGTTGCTCTGATCTGAACTTTTTTTGTACATAATGTTTCGGCCAATCATTTCCTTTGAACGAAAATAGCTTCTGGACATCAGCGATCACTAACCTCGATTTGGATGAAGATTTCTACTTCAATGAGTAGGAGGTGCAGGACATACTGCTCCCCCTGGATCAGGCCCTATTCCAAGATACTCTGAAAAGAAAAAGGCGGCGTAAGAGAGGCTGACGTGCGAGCACCTTGATGAAACTACGTCGGTGAGTACATAAACCGCCTCTACCCTCCTTTCTATTAGCGGACACACAACACTGGAGAACAAACTGGGAAAGTTCCATTCGAGACTATCCAATCAAAGAGACCTAAAGAACTGTAATATCCCATGAGTCTATGTATCCTACGTGGCTGTACAAGGACATGGATAAAATACAACTAGCTGTTTTTTCAAAAATAAAAGATCACAGAAATGTTCCATCCACACAAAAAGCTTATTTCTCTAAGATATTGTGTACACATTTGTTTACATCCCTGTTTAGTGAGCATTTTATTTGCCAAGATATTCCATCCACCTGACAGCTTTGGCATATCAAGAAGCTGATTAAACAACATGATCATTACACAGGTGCGCCTTGTGTTTGGAAAAATGAAAGGCCCCTCTAAAATGTGCAGTTTTGTCACACAGTTTTTTATACATTTGCTTTGTCATAATGGTGTATTGTGTGTAGATTGATGAGGAGGGACAAAACAATTAAATAAATGTTAGATTAAGGATCTAATGTAACAAAATGTGGAAGAAGTCAATGGGTCTGAATTCTTCCCGAAAGCACTGTAGATAAACTGTAACTCAGTAAAATCGTAGAAATTGCTGCATGTTGCGTTTATATTTTTGTTCAGTGTACTTACCATAAGAGTATATCTACATTTTTTTGTCGCTGTCTATTTACCACCACAAACTGATGGTGGCACTAAGACCGCATTTAACAAACTGTATACGGCCATGAGCAAACAAGAAAATGCTCATCCAGAGGCTCCTAATAGCCCGTGATATTAACGCAGAAAAACTGAAATCTGTTGTAGATAATTTCTACCAACATGTCACCTGTGCAACAAGAAAATAAAAAAACTCTACCTCGCCCTCCATTTGGCAAATCTGAAACTAACTCTAAACTCCTGATATCTCCTTACAAGCAAAGAATCTAACAGGAAGTACCAGTGATGTGCTCAATTTGGAAGTGGTCCGACAAAGCGGATGCTAAGCTAAAGGACTGTTTCGCTAGCACAGACTGGAATGTGTTCCGGGATTCATACGATGGCATTGAGGAGTTTACGACGTCAATCACCATCTTCATTAATAAGTGCATCAACGACGTCATCCCCGCAGTGACCATACTTACAGTTGAAGTCGGACGTTTACATACACTTTTGGAGTCATTAAAACTCGCTTTTCAACCACTCCACAATTTTCTTATTAATAACAAACTATAGTTATGGCAAGTCAGTTAGGACATCTACCTGGTGCACGACACAAGTAATATTTCCAACTGTTTACAGACAGATTATTTCACTTATAAATCACTATATCACAATTCCAGTGGGTCAGAAGTTTACATACACTAAATTGACTGTGCCTTTAAACAGCTAGGAAAATTCCAGAATATGATGTCATGGCTTTAGAAGCTTTTGATAGGCTAATTGACATCATTTGAGTCAATTGGAGGTGTACCTATGGATGTATTTCAAGGCCTACCTTCAAACTCAGCACCTCTTTGCTTGACATCATGGGAAAATCAAAAGAAATCAGCCAAAAATTGTAGACCTCCACAAGTCTGGTTCATCCTTGAGAACAATTTCCAAACGCCTGAAGGTACCATGTTCATCTGTGCAGACAATAGTACGCAAGTATAAACATCATGGGACCACACAGCTGTCAAACCGCTCAGAAAGGAGACGCGTTCTGTCTCCTAAAGATGAACTTACTTTGGTGTGAAAAGTGCAAATCAATCACAGAACAACAGCAAAGGACCTTGTGAAGATGCTGGAGAAAACAGGTACAAAAGTATCTATATCCACAGTAAAACGAGTCCTATATCGACATAACCTGAAAGACAGCTCAGCAATGAAGAAGCCACTGCTCCAAAACCGCCATAAGAAATCCAGACTAGGGTTTGCAACTGCACATGGGGACAAAGATCATACTTTTTGGAGAACTGCCTCTGGTCTGATGAAACAAAAATAGAACTGTTTGGCCATAATGACCATTGTTATATTTGGAGGAAAAATGGGTAGGCTTGCAAGCCAAAGAATACCTTCCCAACCGTGAAGCACGGGAGTGGTAGCATCATGTTGTGGGAGTGCTTTGCTGCAGGAGGGACTGGTACACTTCACAAAATATATGGCATCATGAGGGAGGAAAATTGTGTGGTTATATTGAAGCAACATCTCAAGACATCAGTCAGGAAGTTAAAGCTTGGTCACAAATGGGTCTCCCAAATGGACAATGACCCCAAGCATACTTCCAATGTTGTGGCAAAATGGCTTAAGAGCAACAAAGTCAATGTATTGGAGTGGCCATCACAAAGCCCTGACCTCAATCCTATAGAAAATTTGTGGGCAGAACTGAAAAAGCGTGTGCGAGCAAGGAGGCCTAAGAACCTGACTCAGTTACACCAGCTCTGTCAGGAGGAATGCGCCAAAATTCACCCAATTTACCGTGGGAAGCTTGTGGAAGGCTACCAGAAAAGTTTGATGCAAGTTAAACAATTTAAAGGCAATGCTACCAAATACTAATTGAGTGTATATAAACATCTTACCCACTGGGAATGTGATGAAAGAAATAAAAGCTGAAATAAATCATTCACTACTATTATTCTGACATTTCACATCCTTAAAATGCAGTGGTGATCCTAACTGACCTAAAACAGGGAATATTTACTTGGATTAAATGTCAGTAATTGTGACAAACTAAGTTCAAATGTATTTGGCTAAGGTGTATGTAAACTTCCGACTTCAACTGTACATATCCCAACCAGAAGCCATGGGGCAACATCTGCACTGAGCTAAAGGCTAGAGCTGTTGCTTTCAAGGAGCAGGACACTAGAAGAACGCTTAGAAGAAATCCTGCCAAGCCCTCCGACGAACCGTGAAAACAGGCAAACTGTCAATACAGGACTTAGATTGAATCCTACTACACTGCCTCTGACACTCGTCGGGTGTGGCAGAGCTTGCAAACTATCACAGATCACAAATTGAAGACAAGCTGCGAGCTGCCCAGTGACGCAAGCCTGCCAGATGAGCTAAATCGTTTCGAGGCAAGCAACACTGAGCCATGCATGAGACCACCAGCTGTTACGGGTGTCTGTGTGATCAAGGTCTCTCCATTGCCGATCTGAGTAAGACTTTTTAACAGGTTAACATTCAGAAGACCGCATGGCCAGATGGATTACCAGGACGTGTTCTCAGAGGATGCGCTGCCCAGCTGGCAAGTTTCGTCTTCACTGACATTTGCAACATCTCCCTGACCCAGTCTGTAATACTTACATTTTTCAAGCAGACCACCATAGTCCCTGTGCCCAAGAACACTAAGGTAACCTGTCTTAATGACTATTGCCCCGTAACACTCACATTTGTTGACATGAAATGCTTTAAAAGGCTGGTCATGGCTCAAATCAACACCATCGTCCTAGTCACCCTGGACCCGCTCCAATTTGCATACCGTCCAAACAGATCCACAGATGATGCAATCTCTGTTGCACTCCACACTGCCCTTTCCAGCTGGACAAAAGGATCACCTATGTGAGAATACTGTTCATTGACTACAGCTCAGCGTTCATCGCCATAGTGCCCTCCAAGCTCATTACTAAGCTAAGGACCCTGATACTGAACACCTCCCTCTGCAACTGGATCCTGGATGTCCTGACGGCCATCCCCAGGTGGTGAGGGTAGGTAACAACACATCCGCCACGCTGCCCCTCAATACAGTGGCCCATCAGGGGTGCGTGCTTAGATCTCTCCTGTACAGAATATAGGGAGGAGGTCAGAAATCTGGCAGTAGGTGGCAGGACAACAACTTCTCCCTCAACATCAGCAAGACAAAGGATCTGTCCCCATCCACATCGATGAGGCTGTACTGAAGCGGGTCGAATGCTTCAATTTCCGCAGTATCCACATCAATAACGATCTATCATGGTCCACACACACCAACACAATTTTGAAGAGGACACAACAACGCCTCTTCCCCCTCAAGTGTCTGAAAAGATTTGGCACGGGCCCTCAGATCCTCAAAAAGTTCTACAGCTGCACCATTGAGAGCATCTGGACTGTCTGCATTACCGCTTGGTATGGCAACTACTTGGCATCCGACCACAAGGCTCTACAGAGGGTAATAGGTCCGGCCTAGTTAGGCTGTGGTGGTCACGAAATTTCGTCAGCTGGTGATTGTCAAGCAAATAACTGTTGGTCTCACGGTTATTGACCGTTAATTAACAAACACATTTAGCATCTCCTGGCTTCCACATAAGCCACTGATTCAGACCTTTGGAAGATCTGAATTTTAAGAAGTCTAGTAAATCCATATATTTTAGCCTACACCTTCACAGTAAATCCATTGTTTATTTTAGACAAGTCTAAAGAAGCATGATATAAAGAAAATGTAGTCTATTTCAGAAGAACAGAATAGCATACTCTGAGTTGTCCTTATGTTAGGTCCTGATCTGGCTATGCCAAATGGCTGTGGGATACACTACTTCATTTAGCAGACAAGATTTGCTTAGAATTCTGTGGCATTATTTTATAGAACGAAGAATACAGTTGAACAACGCTGAATAAAATAGAAAGGATATTCTCTCCAAACCATTTGAGGAAGTGTGCAGATGCGGCTATTGTGTGTTGAGTGTTAACAAAGCAATAGCTATTCCTATATGCTTAATTTAGAGTTATTAATGTAACTTTAGTTTTTCTACAAACGTTGGGCTGTATGTTTTGATGTTCAAAACATTGTAATGCTTCATGATGCAAATCTAATGATGACTTTTTTTAAAGTGCTTGAAAGGCATAAGCTCTGCTTTGCTTTTTTTGCACAGGCTGTACACACTTCATCAGTCACTCATTCACAATTTGACAAGAACCTGATCATGCTTCGAATTTCACAGCGGCATCCCCTTTGTGTGGCCATCGTGCACCCTAAAAAAATCCAAGCCTTTTGTGGCCAGTGGCCGAGTGCTGCCCGCTCAGAAGCACCTCTCACTCACATGGCTCTCCATCACAATATCGGGTCTTTCTCACAGGCTACAAGTGAAAACAGACACATCGGGGATGCAACTGCGCACATCCTTATCCAAATCCGAGTTGCATACTGAAGATATTGGAAGAACTGTTGTGATACAAACCTTATCAAAACATATAGCCTATGGGCTAGGCTACATGAGGTGTATGACTATGATTTGAAAAATCTATTGTTTCTTATGCAGGGCATCATTCACAAGTGATAATATATTGTGATAGGCTAATATTGTCACCCATCAGACTATTCTTGATTTAATCGTCATTACATATACTACATAATATATGTGTGAAATTTGTTTTGATTTAGAATGGACCATTAGCAAGCATCTCTATCAAAACAGGGGCAGGGGAACAAAATACATGTCATCTATGCACTTAAATAGTGAATGGAGGAAGCTTTTCCCATGGTTCATTTTCATGCCAGCCAGGTAGGCTATACTCCTGTTGTAAATATAATCAATGTGCTTAATATTAGGTAAGCTGAGAAATAAATATAGCAGGCCTAGGTTATAGAAAGCTGATGGGATCCTCCTCTTTTTAGTAGAGGCCATCACTGTTTTCTCGCACAATTGCATAACCTATATGTTGCGCAACATGAGCTCATGCGCTCTCACGAAGTGTTTGATTAGATTTTTGATTACATTTGCATTGATGTCAGAGTGATTAGAGGGACAATAGAGTACCCCGTGTACCCCGTGTATAGAGTCAAGTTATCGTTACTCATTGTGTATCTATTATTACTTTTATCATTACGTCTTTTACTTTTCTATTATTTCTCTCTGCCTTGTTGGGAAGGGCCCATAAATAAGCCTTTCACCGTTAATCTACACCTGTTGTTTACGAAGCATGTAACAATTGCACTTTGATTTGATTTATGGCTGATTTAAGATGGAATTGTCAACCCTGTTACGGTCAACCCTGTTACTTTCTTTGGCGCTAATGGGCCCTTATTATAGTAACTTTTGTATTTAACCTCTTGAGATGGGGAGAAATATTATGCTCTTCATGACAAAATGTTCAAATGAGTTGAAATTCAGATGATTATTTTTTACCACGTCACACTCAAAAGGCACCGAACTGGTGGAACGACCCTCCTGCCCTAGAGGTCCTGGATGGCTCCTTCTATATGTGTGAGGCACTCCGCCATTTAAAAAAATGGTATTGCTTGGACAACTCTACTGAATGTGGTACCATCTGTCTCACATAAAACCTGTTTTCTCAATGAGTAACCTGACTTGTCTGAGCCCCTGCAGATACTTGGTATGCATCGAGCAGTCTGCAGATGGTTTAGAATTAGCCTCTGTCAAAAAAGGGGAATTTAAATAAACAGATAAAGAGAACCTTTAAGTTCATCAGAAGGCTGTCCCCGGTGACCTTCAGTTTGTTCTAGCCCGTCGTGTCTTTTGTCAGAGCTTATAACATCTCCCCAATGTGCCAGGGGCTTATTGAAGAGTCACTGTAGATTACGACTCGGGTCAAACGCGGTATGCAAATGAGGCACAAAAACAGCCAGGCGAACCAAGCATAAACGTAAAGGAAAGCAGGGCGCCTGGGAAGAAAGAACAGCTCAATGACTATGGGGGGGGGGGGGGGGGGGGGGGGGGGTTGTATTGTGTTCTGCCTTATCTGGAATAGCAAAGTAATGATTACACTTGTGTGGTTATGTATATGTATTGCATTTTTAAATGTCCTATTATGTAGAAAATCACAGTGAGTAGCAGCAGATGTATTTGTACGTTTGGGATATATGCAGGCCTACGGTAAGATGAGAAATCCTACAAGTACCATCACTTTGTAACTATTTGGGGGTTCCTCAAACCTATAGGAGGGAGTAGCTCATTCCACCACTTGCCAAGATGCAACACTCCACATGGTGAGCAAGACATGCTACTCTGACCGTCACGCACACGTTGGGGATCTTCTGCCGGAACTGTAGATAGAGGGAAGAAGTGCTCTCTCTCCAGTTATCACCCTAATTATTCCCTCCTGACTGTATTCTGAGCCCAAAGGGGTTTAAGCTACAGTCAGCCAGGACGGATATTCTGGGTTAATTCAGTGGTAAATTACAAAACATAGGTTTTTCAATGGCGCTAGTGTGGCTATGCTGCTGGGTGATCAAACTGTTTCTGGCCATTGTTACGAACACCTGACGACAGTAGATGTGAAGTCAGCATTCAGTGTTTCTTCATGAATTGAATTTGTTCAATTCATGAATTGAAATCTCCGACCCACAATTTCTGCTACAGTAGCTGTGTGTGTGTGTGTGCATATGTGCATAAATACAGTATATGTGAGCATTTTCATATTTCCCCTCAGACTACAGACAGGGTCCTGGCATCTGCTTGAGGCACTGCTAAAGTAAAGATCTACACTCTAAAATGTCAAATGAGTTCTGTCAGATGATGCCAGCACATACTTACTGTTCATTCCTGGGGGCGTCGATAGTGTCTCCTCAGTTCATTACAGATGGCTACTGGGAGTCAGGTGGAGGGCGAGCTGAGGAATACACAGCACAGGAAGTTCATAGCCCAAAACTAGAGACAAACTGTGACAGACAAGCACAGCACAGGTTTGGCTTTTACTGTAGGTCTCATGATTCAAGTATGAATGTACTGTTAATGGACCGTGTGTGTGATTTTTCTCCAGATTTTCTGTGTGGAATTGTATATATTTGACAGATTGCTACAAATAAATATGTCTGGTTAGCCTACTGTCTGACCTCTATTGTTTGTGTGTACTTCCTTTACTGTTGTGTGATGTTATCCATGCACATGTTTCGAACCACACTGAAATGGCTTGACATAATATCAGATGCAGTCAGATACACGTGTCCACTCACACATACAGTGCCTTCAGAAAGTATTCACACCCCTTGACTTTTTCTGCATTTTTTGTTGTGTTTCAGCCTGAATTTAAAATTGATTCAATTTAGATGTTGTTGTCACTGGCCTACACACAATACCCCATCATGTCAAAGTAGAAATATGTTTTTCAAAATGTTTACAAATAATAAAAAATGAAAAGCTGAATTGTCTTGAGTCAATAAGCGTTCAACCCCTTTCTTATGGCAAGCCTAAATACATTTAGGAGTACAAATGTGCTTAAGGCCAGGCACCACAGGCAAAAATTGTGATTTTGCTCCATCTATCAATTTTCAGATTTGGGGATATTTTGCAACTATAACTTACATACTTTCATAAAATGTACAAATAAATTGGCAATAATGTATATAAATACTTCATTTGTATCATTTTATTCGAACCGCGTCAACTACACCTACCATAAATGCCGTTCTTGATAGCTATGTTTCATGTAGAACTTCAACCCTATTTTTAAAACTTTCCATGTTGAATCATATATCATTCAAAGGCTTATTTTCCAGTGCATATCATTAGCCAGTCTATACATGGCTATATCCTTGGTATGAGTAGTGCTTCGTGCTGAAAGATTAGTAATTTCCTGACATCCGTTTGTTTACTCGAATTTAAAGGCCCTTTCCCGGCAACCTGATTGGTTAAAATTTCTCACGTGCTACGCAGCACTTCCTTGTTTGAAAATATCTTCCGCGACAAATCAATGTAAAGAGAGACCAAATGAAAGAATCTCAAAGAATATACCTACAGTACGTTAATAAAAATAGGCGATCTCAGTTAGCCAATGTGAGAAATGCAGTGAATGAAAGAAAACATTTGCCTGATCTGCCGATCGAGGTAGTGGCAATACAGGAGTAAAAGGAGTTAGCCCGCAGCAGCGCGTTGAGTCGCAAATTAGTTGAGATGAAGATGACAACTAGTGGCGATCAATCAGACAGCAACCAGCCACCAGTGGCTTTTATTCCACATGTCTCAAACAAATCAATTTGTACATCATTTGATTTGCCCTCATAGACTTCACCAACCAGTGATTCTGTAATTCTGTCATGGTAGAATGTGCAGACTGTGAAGGGGATCGTGATGCATTTAGGAGGAGTGTTTACACTTCCTCCAGGCTGCAGGAGTGCTCCAGGGGAGATGTGGCATTTGATATAAATGTGAGGATGGTTCTTCTAGCCCACGAACTTGGACTTGGTTATGCAGCTCTAAAGAATAAGCAAAGGGATTCCTTCCTTACTTCTCAGCTCATATCAGAGACATGACAGGAGAATGACAGGTAAATAAAAATAAGGGAGAGTAGCCCATTATTGTCAGGTGACTTGCTGTGTATAAATAATATGTATTTCCTTGTTCCTGCAAATGTATTCAAAGTTAACAAAACAGAGTGACAGGAAAACATATCTATACAATGAGACTGTCACATAGGCCTACAGTGTCATAGGGTTGTAGCCTAATGTGATTAGTGAGAAAAGTAGCTTTACATATAGTAAATGCATGCTGATATTGCTTAATATTTACATAGGTTAACATGCTGATATTTAGTCGACAGACATAATGAGTACTTTTTCACCCAACTTTAGTTGCAGAGATTCAGAGAGGGAGAGTCAATGGCGAGTACTGCAAAGATAATTAGAAGAGCATACACGGATATAGATCCAGACATAGCAGAGTTGCTGAAGGATGAGGATGCCATCATAGACATTAATGTATCCTTCTATGGCACTTGGCACAAGAGAAGATTCACTTCCAACTATGGGATTAGATGTGAGCCATAGAAAACGGTGAAGATCCACACCGTCACAAAAACCTTGGAGGCCATACATTTTAAATAGAGAGGTTGCTCAGAAAATGGTACCTGTATGTCATAGGATATCAAATGATGAGGTCCTCAAAAGAATATACCACAGAGAAACCCAGAATGCAAATTCATTCCTGAACTCAAATATGGTCGCGATGCCCCAAAACTGTATTTGTGGGCAAAAACAGCATTGACGGAGCAGCCACGTTCAATGTGGGAGCCACTGTTAAAACAAATGTGATGAACAAATTGTGGCTTGACAGCACTTTGGTGACACTGGAGCAATCAGACAGGAATTGTGAAAGATGATGCTGGTTCAATGGAGTGTGCCAAGCGTAGACGCAGGTCCCATGACACTATCAAGAAAGTAAAGCGTCACCAGCAACAACTCAAAGAGGGCCTTACATATGGGTCAGGCATAGCTGATTAATGTCCTGCACGTTTCAACAGCCATACAAAATCATTGTATGTGACAAATTGAGCGAAGTGATATGAGAATTTGCCCAAAACGGCATATTTGCCGAACAGACCCGTATTCAAAGCATATGCTCTAATGCTTGAAACAAATGTATTAAACATACTCTGTATATGTAAAAAGGATATTGTATATTTATTTGTCAGTTTATAAGTAATATATGAATAAGAGTTTAATTAATGTGACATAAATGGTCATATTTATGGAAATTACATTTGAATTGCATTAGCCTATCTTTATCGGCCATTTTCTCAAAATGACACGTTCCCGGTGCGCCAATTCCTTTTTCTCATTCTTCAAAGGACGAACATTCCTATTATTCCACACACAGGTTCTAAGGTCTTATATTCAGACTTTTACCCAGGCTATTTTTATATCTTGTATCGTTTTGATTTCAAGTGTCATTTTATGTGTAAATATATGCATCCATCATACATGTGAATAGTGTTTTTTATTTTTATTTTTTTTATTTCCATATTCCATGGCAGCAGGGTAGCCTAGTGGTTAGAGTGTTGGGCTAGTAACCGAAAGGTTGCAAGTTTGAATACCCAAGCTGACAAATCTGTCGTTCTGCCCCTGAACAAGGCAGTTAACCCACTGTTCCTAGGCCGTCGTTGAAAATAAGAATTTGTTCTTTACTGACTTGCCTAGTTATTAAATAAAGGTAAAAAATGACAATATTTTGATGAACTGATCTGTAAAAGTCTTATGATTGAGTGTCTTTATAAAACTAAATAAAACATTCTGCCTTGAAGCAATGTGTTGAAAAACAGATTCTCGTAATGTGCAAATTAGAGCATATTTAAGGTAGGTTTGCCTCATTTGCATATTTTAATTTTAAAACAAATACATATTGTACTACAATAGTATATTGTATTTATGTACAGTATACTTTCAACTGGTAAAGTTTTAGTCTGGTGAGAGTAAAGAAGAAAGAAATCCCTATTAACCTGTGGTGCTTGGCCTTTAACAAGTCAGATAATAAGTTGCATGGACTCACTCTCTGTACAATTCTAGTGTTTAACATGATGTTTTAATGACTACCTCATCTCTGTACCCCACACATATAATTATTTCAAACACAGATTTAACCATAAAGACCAGGGAGGTTTTCCAATGCCTCATAAAGAAGGGCACCTATTGATAGATGGGTAAAAAAAAGCAGACATTAAATATCCCTTTGAGCATGGTGAAGTTATTAATTATGCTTTGGATGGTGTACACCCAGTCACTACAAAGATGCAGGTGTCCTTCCTTACTAATTTGCCGGAGAGGAAGAAAACTGCTCAGAGATTTCACCATGAGGCCAATGGGGACTTTAAAAAAGTTACAGAGTTTAATGGCTGTGATAGAAGAAAACTGAGGAGGGATCAAGAACATTGTAGTTACTCCACAATACTAACCTAATTGACCGAGTGAAAAGAGGGAAGCCTGTACAGAATACAAATATTCCAAAACATGCATCCTGTTTGTTGTAACAAGGCAGAAGGGCGTGAACTGGAGCTCGCTCCATATTGTTTTTATCCGCTATTGAACACAGTATATTCCGTCTTAAATTATATTGATTATTTATGTTTTAGGATATCTAAGGTTGTATTAGGAAAGTTGTTTGAAATGTTTGGACCAAGTTTACAGGTAACTTTTTAGATACTTTCTAGTCATGTTGGGCGAGTTGGAACCGGTGTATTTCTGAATCAAACGCGCCAAATAAATTGACATTTGGGGGATATAAATAAGGAATTTATCAAACAAAAGGACCATTTGTGATGTTTCTGGGACATTTTGGAGTGCCAACAGAAGAAGCTCTTCAAAGGTAAGGCATGAATTATATCCGTATTCCTGACTTTTGTGTCGCACCTGCCCGGTTGGAATATGTTTTTCATGCGTTTGTAGCGGGGCGCTATCCTCAGATAATCGCATGGTTTGCTTTCGCAGTAAATCCTTTTTGAAATCTGACACAGCGGCTGGATTTACAACAAGTTCAACTTTATTTTTATGTATTGCACTTGTGATTTTATGAAAGTTAAATATTTTCAAATTTAATTTGAATTTGGCACTCTGCAATTTCACCGGATGTTGTCGAGGTGGGACGCCACTGATCCGAAAGAAGTTAAATTAAATCTACTTGAAAATCTAAAACCTGACAATGGTGGTCCCGCAATGATCAACAACCAATTTGACAGAGCTTGAAGAATTTTGAAAAGAATAATGGTCAAATGTTGCACAATCCAGGTGTGGAAAGCACTTCGAGACTTACCTACATACCTACTTACCTACTTACATATATACAATCATATGGGAAATGCAAGTGGCATTTCCCATATGATTGATGAGGATCTCCACACTGAAAATGAACGATCACTTACTAGACGTCCGCGGGTGTTATTAAAATAGGACGACGGCCTCAGGTCATTCCCCAGGGCCCGGTCTTCCGAGAAGTGATCAAATAAAGTCTCTCGGACATTTTGTTTCCGCGTTATACATTTTAAATGTTGGGACATTTTTCTGCTGTACCGAAAAATTCCACCAGTTGGCAACTGGCTGTATATTGCAAATGGACAAAACATCACCAAATGTACACAGCCGTTTCTCGTAAACGGAAAAGACTTCGAAGACGAAACTTGGTGAGCACAGGTTTGGCCAAATGTGCTTTTAGTCCAGAAACAAGATGGTGTTAAGGCCTCAATGCGCTTTGTGTTAAAGCCCATTTTCTGGAATGAAAGGTCAAAAAATGGTAATGCAGCACTAATTTGACCGCTTCTCATCAAAGTGCATAAACCTACGGTGTCAGGAAAAATAGAACCAGCCATTTAAACAACATTTGTTTAACCATGATGATGGTTAAACAGTTGTTTTTTTGTTTGTTTTTAAATTATAGATCTAGTTGCGACTTGTTAAGGTGAATCCGTTAAGGCGAGTTTCCTAGCTCTACGTGATTTCTGTGATGTTCTGTACTCACACACACAATGTGGAGTGACAGTGTGGGGCTTACAGACACACACAGCCTGCAATAGTTACTGGCATTCGTACTATCAAAGAGCTCTGAAACTTTATAAACCTGTTCTAGAGCTTAAGTTGGTAGTGCATGGTGAGTTGTGTGGCTCTAGAAGGTTCTCAGGCTGAGAAACAGCCTCGTCCATTTGCAATAACTTTAATTCATTTTTAACAACTTCGTAAGTGACAACATTTAGAAGAGTCCCAGAATCACAAGACTAGGTGCATTGATACTGCCTCGGCCCATAGAGACTGACCCTACATGTTTCTCGCCGAAAGCTCGTCCAGGGACCCCATATCTTCCCCCGAAATAAGTGAATTTCAGGCTCCGAATTACCTATTTATCCTAAACTCTGGATTCGGGGTTTCATCAGCTAGGCCTACACATAATGTCAACTGGCCATACAGCTTGAATGTACCTATGCTTTTTATGTTTTTTTAATGGTTTTAACAGAAGGCGCTATACGTTGTGGGCCGACTCTGAAATATGTGAGAGTTGACTTCTAAAAGAGTTTGACAAAGTAAGTTTGTTATCAGTATGATATCTTATTGACTTGACTGATGCCTGACTTGATGGCAGTATAATATATTGGCATTGTACATTTTATATTGCACATGGACAGTGTACATTTCCAATGTATTTAATGAGGGATTTACCATCACCAAATGGACAGGGTGAAATCAACACCAACGAACGATGGAGAGGAACCACTATCACTGCTCGGCCATCCCGAGATCAATTGGACATTTCTGCAGTATATTAGAGCATGACCAATTCGTGATGGTAAATGCCCATTGTAAGACATTGCAAATGGACAGTGTACATTTCTAATGTATTTAATGAGGGTTTTTCCATCACCAAATGGACAGGCTGAAGTCAACACCAATGAGTGATTGGACACATGTGCTATATTGTCAGTGTGAACATGCTCTTCTGCAAGTTGACAGTTTCCATTGCCAATGTATATCAATAAGGACTTCCTATTACGAAATGGACATGCTGAATTAACACCAATGATAAATTCTTACTTCCTATGACTTACTATGATCAAACATGGCAAATAGACCTTCTAGGTTGATTCAGGACATAACATAGTGATATATATATCATTTGGTCAGTATATATGCCATTTGGACATTTCTTATGCCATTTGGAAATGGTTCACTGATATTTGGGTTCGGAAGCCAGCTTCCTATGATCATATAAGGCAAATGGACAAAAAATAGACCTTATGGACACACTCAATAAAATAAGACAAATGTATGTCCATACGGTTACTGCATATGTATAATTGACACATTTTTTATATATATTTAAAAAACTGTCCAAAACTAACTTTTTATGAGTTTGAAATATTTTTTTGAGATTTTGAACATTTCCCATATGAAAATCTACGGTGTAACACCCTCACCCCCTATGGGACTGTTGGTTTATTACACTTCGCATTTGCAATGTTTCGGTTGCAATATGGTTTTGATGAACTGTCGTCCATTTGAGTGGTATTTGCGATTGTATATATGGTTCGCCCAATGCCAGTAAGTTGCCATTCATTTTTGTCTGTTCCATGGGGGCCTTCCCGTACCCAGAAAGACTCACGTTTGTAATCGCTGCCAAAAGTGCTTTTACAAAATATTGACCCAGGGGTGTGAATTCTTATGTAAATTAGATATTTTAATTTTAATTTTCAATTACTTTGTCATTATGGGGTATTGTGTAAAACAACTTCAGGATGTAACACAACAAAAGTCACTGTACACATACGCAATCTCTGTCTGTCTGTCTGTCTGTCTGTCTTTCTTGTCTGTCTGTCTGTCTGTCTGTCTGTCTGTCTGTCTGTCTGTCTGTCTGTCTGTCTGTCTGTCTGTCTGTCTGTCTGTCTGTCTGTCTGTCTGTCTGTCTGTCTGTCTGTCTGTCTGTCTGTCTGTCTGTCTGTCTGTCTGTCTGTCTGTCTGTCTGTCTGTCTGTCTCTCTCTCTCACATACACACAGACTACATGTACTCTCACACACACACACAGACTACATGTACTCTCACACACACACATACTCTGACACAACCCCCTCATATTTTTCACTCTATTTCCCACACTTCCTAACATGCATGCATTCACAAAACACACACAGACACACACACTCACAAGCACAGAGTCAGGCAAACAAACTCGTTGGCACGCACACCGACTAATGATTAAGAGGTCGGACGGCCTTCAAGAAAGGCTTGGAATGGGGGCTGCAGTGAATCAGAGCTCTGATGTGGCCGATGCTTTCTAATCCTATTTGTCAGAGAGGCTCAGGGCCCTGCCCACTGAAGGGTGAGTAGGACCAGGCAGGGCCACGGCAGGCACTCTCTCTAGCCCAAGCTTCTCCTGCTGCTACGCAAGGGCCAGTATTCTAATTCAAGAGCACACTGGAAACTCAATGATAACTGGACTCATTCTATACTCAATGTGGGGAAGGGGAACCGAGGTCGATGTTGATATAATAATTTTGAACACTTTTCACATACATAGTGGTCGTAACTACATATGAGGACACAGTGGTCTGGACCAAAGTCATTTTTTCTAATTAGATTTTTTTTAAATATATAATAGAAATATATATTTTGTACACAATACAGAAAATTAATTACAGGTCAACATTTAAAGATTGATCTATGCTCAGAAAGCTTATATTCTTGATCTGACTGAGTTCGAATCACCCGTGCCTCTTTGTGAATGAGAGGGATCATGAGCAGTGGTTTGTTCATTATGTTTCCCTGTGTCCCCTGGATTTGCGTTTATAGCACCACATTCACCAGTCATCAATCTCTCAAAATGACTAACTCCGCCCTCTATCTGCACAGGCCGAGGCCCTGAGACGTGAAACGAACTACCCCAGCTCGCAGTCAGCTCAAGTAGGCAATAGAGTCGCTGTTGACAGTGTGTTTGAGAGATGCCGGACAAAAGGCAATTATAAAAACGTACAGAAACTCCTGCCGTGTCATCCCCCAAACAAACAAAAAACAACTCTTGGAGAATGAGTGCACAATGAGCGCAATGCATGGAGGAGGAAGCAGAGGAGATAGCGAGAGTGGAAACAAGCAGAACAAGAGGTTAGTACAGTGGTTCCCAAACTTGGGGTCAGGCCCCATGTGGGGTCCCCTGAGAAAACCTGTACGGATATCAAACAAGTTAGGAACTGTAAAAAAAACATATTAAAAAAGACATTAAAATGCTATCAAAATGCAAACAATACACTTCTAAAATGTTTATGCTTTTTCATTGCGTCGCTGATGCTACCTGTCAGTGTGAATCATTTCTCATAACCCACAACACCTTCCGGACCTCACTAAAACTGAAACCCTGGTTTATGTATACTTTCCCCAAAGTATACAGAAAGTACTGTGATATACAGGCAGAAGTTAATTGATTGTATGTAACCAAGGATGGGGTTTTAAGTTTAAAAAAAATACTGTATATGGAAAATCCTAAACTAAAGAAAGGAAAAATTGTCATTACAAACACAATGCACTAGGTTCTTACACTCAGTACCACCAATCTGTACTGTACATCTCTGTGTGGTGGAAACAGGGCCGTCAAGTTCCTGTGGGCTGTCAAACACAGCCCCTCGGCGAGCATAATGAGGAGCGTGACGCATCAGACCCTATCGCTTGACCTCGCCGCTGACCAGTCGCTTACGTATGCCGTGTACACCACTGGATCCCAAAACAGACACTGTCAGGTGTGATAACAGCTCCAGCTCTAAAACCCTGCCCTCTCCCATTCCCCCATGGCCTGTTTGATGCTGCACAGCTCATGGACCACAATGCACCGCTGCGAGTGCTGTGTCCCAAAGATACTTTCCCTGCTTCACCTGAAGGTACACTGCGGTACAGACCCCTGGCTGAGGCCTGGAGATAACCTTGCTCTGCTCCATTTAACTGGACAATTACCGCACCATCAGAGGAAAGACTGTACCTCCACATGGGTTTTTTAGGAGAGATAAGGGCCACTACTGTACCACTGGTCTGCGGAGGGAATCAAATACCTTCCCTCTCTCTATCACAGAGGCATGGTTCACTAGGAGTATACTGGCTCTTCCCAACATTAAGCTGAATGCATACTGCATATTATTTGCAGTATGAAAACAAAAAATACTGCCCAAACGTTAATGGTAGACTGTATATGCAGTGTTATTGGATTAACTCATTGTAACTGTCTTGTAGTGCACTGTACGTTTTCTGTATTAATATGCCTCTCTCTTCCTGATGACCTGCTCCCTCTGAATCATGTATTGGAGTGGAAATTTCACTTTTTTGTTGTTTCTATGTCCTCTGGCATCCTCCATGCCCCTTGGTCCCAAATCTGCTGCCTACATTTGGCATTGGGGTAATATTCCCTGGCACACACTCATTATTTCAATCCTCACAAGGCTGCCGACAGGCACAGCCTCCCTGACAGCATTTGATGCTGCTTCTCTCTCTCTCTCTCTTTCTCTTTTTTTATTTCTTTCTTGTCTCTTTTTCCTTCTCCCATTCTCTTCTTTTCTCTCCCAAATCCCTCTTCTCTTGATGATAAAAAAAACCTGTAGAAATAGCAAGGGGGAAAATAGAGCAGCAGCACTTGGGAAAAAAAGGCTTTTTGTTGTGCATCAAAACGCTGCACAGTAAACTGTCTGTCTCTCCTGGCTCACACACTGTCCCTTTTGGAGAAAATGTCAGACATGTTTATTGTGGTAAGTAAGAGTGTTTGCACGCTGAGTCACACGAGGTAAATCCTCTACAATCTCCAGAGATGATCCATCCATTGGTAATTACTGGAGGTTAGGGTGGGAACATATAAGTACATGCAAATCGATAGGAGATGAAGCCCACATGAGGTATAAGATCTCAGCATCCGAGGCCTCTTTATTCTAGCTCATCCTGTCCATCACGTCTCAACCTGACTGGCTGTTTGCTATAGTGAACCTCTGACCGTTTCCCTTTTGCGCTGTTTGGTTTGCAACATGAATGGGAATGATATAGCAAATACTGTAGCAGCCTATGGATGCTGGAGTCTGACAAAACAATGTAGGGGTGGAGGAGGAGAGGAAAGGAAGAAATGAAGAGGAGCAATTTCCTGTGGCAGATTGTTCTCTTTGATCTGGGGTGCAGTAAAAGGAGGTCATTATGTAACCGTCTTCAGCACACACATGGCTGAGGGCGTGACTGCAAAACAGAGAGAAGGAGAGAGAGAGAAAGAGAGAAAGAGAGAAAGAGAGAGAGAGAGAGAGAGAGAGAGAGAGAGAGAGAGAGAGAGAGAGAGAGAGAGAGAGAGAGAGAGAGAGAGAGAAAGAGAGAGAGAGCAAAGCCACAGGCCCAAACCCCACTAATACACCCACCCAAACCCCGTCCTGCAACCTAAGAGGCTCAACGTGCTCTGCTCACACCTACTGCAATGGTCTAAGCCTAAACCACGCAAAAACAACACTAGACACTATGGAACACTATACACTTTTACTATCTCATTATGGAATATACAGGTCTGATGTCATCTGGCCTAAAGAGCAGGAACCCAGACTTCATCAAAGAAATTGGAAATACAGACATTGTCATCCTACAAGAAACATGGTATAGAGGGGACAGACCCACTGGTTGCCCTCTAGGTTGCAGAGAACTGCTAGTCCCATCCACCAAACTACCAGGTGTGAAACAGGGAAGAGACTCAGGTGGTATGCTAATTTGGTATAGAGCAGACCAAACCCACTCTGTTAGTCAAAACAGGAACATTCTACATCTGGCTAGAAATTAAGAAGGCAATGATCTCAACGGAGACAAATGGCCTACCTTTATCCCCCCAATAGAATACCCATACAGCTTCTCCATCCTATAGGGGGAGATCAAACATTTCCCAGCGCAGAGACATGTAATAGTCTGTGGCAACCTAAATGCCAGACTGGACAAGAACCTGACACTCTTAGCACACAGGTGGACAAACACCTACCTGGAGGTGAAATCAATCCCTCCCAAATATGCCCCCAGACACAACAATGACAAAACAACCAACAAAAACGGGTCACAACTCCTGCAGCTCTGTTGTATGCTGGGTCTGAACATACAGTGCCTTCGGAAAGTATTCAGACCCCTTGACTTTTTCCACATTTTGTTAGGTTACAGCCTTATTCTAAAAGGTATTATTCTTCTCTTGAGTGACCCATCCTCTCAAGCCGTTAGGTTGGATGGGGAGCGTTGCTGCACAGCTATTTCCAGGTCTCCATCGGGTCCGGCTCTGGCTTGGTCACTCAAGATTATTCTGAGACTTGTCCTGAAGCCACTCCTGCATTCTCTTGGCTTTGTGCTTAGGGTCATTGTCCTGTTGGAAGGTGAACCTTCGCCTCAGTCTGAGGTCCTGAGTGCTCTAGAGCAGGTTTTCTCTCTGTACATCGCCCAGTCCCTGCTGCTGAAAAACATCCCCACAGCATGATGCTGCCACCACGATGCTTCACTGTAGGGATGGTGCCAGGTTTCCTCCAGACGTGACGCTTGGTATTCAGCCAAAAGAGTTCAATCTTGGTTTCATCAGACCAGAGAATTTTGTTTCTCATGGTCTGAGAGTCTTTAGATGCCTTTTGGCAAACTCCAAGCAGGCTGTCATGAGCCTTTTACTGAGGAGTGGCTTCTGTCGGGTCACTCTACCATAAAGGCCTGATTGGTTGAGTGCTGCAGAGATGGTTGTCCTTCTGGAAGGTTCCCCCATCACCACAGAGGAACTTTAGAATTCTGACAGAGTGACCAACGGGTTGGTGGTTACCTCTCTGACCAAGACCCTCAGCTCAGTTTGACCAGGCTGCCAGCTTTAGGAAGAGTCTTGGTGGTAAACTTCTTCCATTTAAGAATGATGGAAGACATCGTGTTCTTGCTGCAGGTACCCTTTCCCAGATCTGTGCCTCAAAACAAAAAAACTTGTCTCGGAGTTCTACGTACAATTCCTTCTATCTTTTTGCTCTGAAATGCACTGTCAAAGTGGGACCTTATATAGACAAACGTGTGCCTTTCTAAATCGTGTCCAATCAATTGAATTTACCACAAGTGGACTGCAATCAAGTTGTAGAAAGGATGATCAATGGAAACAGGATGCACCTGAGCTCCATTTTGAGTCTCATAGTGAAAGGTCTGAAAACTTACGTAAATAAGGTATTTCTGTTTTTTTAGCAAAAAAAACAACCTTTTGTTTATTATCTATTTCACTTGCTTTACCAATGTAAACATATTTTCCCCATGCCAATAAAGCCCTTTGAATTTAATTAAATTGAGAGAAAAAGAGAAAGAGAGAGATGGAAAGAGAGGGAGACGAGAGACAGTGAGGTAGAGAAAGACGGAAGACGTGATAGGAGCAACACCGCTGCTGATATTGGCGTTGGGTCACTTTCCTTATTAAGGCTGTTCAGTGGAGCAGCTGTAACATGGACCCTAACGAGCCTGATAATGAGATACAGTTGAAGTCGGAAGTGTACATACGCTTAGGCTGGAGTCATTAAAACTCGTGTTTCAACCACTCCACAAATTTCTTGTTTACAAACTATAGTTTTGACAAGTCGGTTAGGACATGTACTTTGTGCATGACACAAGTCATTTTTCCAACAATTGTTTACAGACAGATTATTTCACTGTATCACAATTACAGTGGGTCAGAAGTTTACATACACTAAGTTGACTGTGCCTTTAAACAGCTTGGAAAATTCCAGAAAATTAAGTCATGGCTTTAGAAGCTTCTGATATCATTTGAGTCAATTGGAGGTGTACCTGTGGATGTATTTCAAGGCCTACCTTCAAACTCAGCACCTCTTTGCTTGACATCATGGGAGAATCAAAAGAAATCATCCAAGACTTCAGAAAATAAATAGTAGACCTCCACAAGTCTGGTTCATCCTTGGGAGTAACTTCCAAAAGCCTGAAGGTACCACGTTCATCTGTACAAACAATAGTACGCAAATATAAACACCATGGGACCACGCAGCCGTCATACCGCTCAGGAAGGAGACGCAGTCTGTCTACTAGAGATGAACGTACTTTAGTGAAGAAAGTGCAAATCAATCCCAGAACAACAGCAACCTCAAATCAAATGTATTTATAAAGCTCTTCTTTCATCAGGTGATATATCAAAGTGCTGTACAGAGACCCAGTCTAAAACCCCAAATAGCAAGCAATGCAGGTGTAGAAACACGGTGGCTAGGAAAAACTCCCTAGAAAGGCCAGAACCTAGGAAGAAACCTAGAGAGGAATCAGGCTATGAGGGGTGGCCAGTCCTCTTCTGGCTGTGCCGGGTGGAGATTATAACAGAACATGGACAAGATGTTCAAATGTACATATATGACCAGCAGGGTCAAATAATAATAATCACAGTGGTTGTCGAGGGTGCAACAGGTCAGCATCTCAGGGGTAAATGTCAGTTCAGAGTATTTCTACCGCTCCTGCTGTCTCTAGAGAGTTGAAAACAGCAGGTCTGGGACAGATCAGGATTCCATAGCCGCAGGCAGAACAGTTGAAACTGGAACAGCACCACGGCCAGGTGGACTGGGGACAGCAAGGAGTCATCAGGCCAGGTAGTCCTGAGGCATGGTCCTAGGGCTCAGGTACTCCGGGAGAGAGAAAGAAAGAGAGAAAGAGAATTAGAGAGAGCAAACTTAAATTCACACAGGACAAGACAGGAGAAATAATCCAGATATAACAGACTGACCCTAGCCCCCCAACACATAAACTACTGCATCATAAATACTGGAGGCTGAGACAGGAGGGGTCGGGAGACACTGTGGACCCATCCGACGACACCCCGGACAGGGCCAAACAGGCAGGATATAACCCCACCCACTTTGCCAAAGCACAGCAAAGGACCTTATGAAAATGCTGGAAAAAACAGGTAGAAAAGTATCAATATCCACAGTAAAACTATCGACATGACCTGAAAGGCCGCTCAGCAAGGAAGAAGCCACTGCTCCAAAACCGCCATAAAAAAGCCAACCTACGGTTTGCATCTGCACATGGGGACAAAGATCATACTTTTTGGAGAAATGTCCTCTGGTCTGATGAAACAAAAATAGAACTGTTTGGCCATATTGACCATCATTATGTTTGGAGGAAAAATGAGAAGTTTTGCAAGCCAAAGAACACCATGCCAAACGTGAAGCACAGGGGTGGCAGCCTCATGTTGTGGGGGTGCATTGCTGCAGGACGGACTGGTGCACGTCACAAAATTGATGGCATCATGAGGACGGATAATTATGTGGATATATTGAAACAAGACATCAGTCAGGAAGTTAAAGATTGGTCACAAATGGGTCTCCCAAATGGACAATGACCCCAAGCATACTTCCAAAGTTGTTGCAAAATGGCTTCAGGACAACAAAATCAAGGTATTGGAATGGCCAACACAAAGCTCTGACCTCAATCCTATAGAAAATTTGTGGGCAGAACTGAAAAAGCGTGCGCGAGCAAGGAGGCCTACAAACCTGACTCAGTTACACCAGCTCTGTAAGGAGGAATGGGCCAAAATTCACCCAACTTATTGTGGGAAACTTGTGGAAGGCTACCCGAAACATTTGACCCAAGTTAAACAATTTCAAGGCAATGCTACCAAATACTAATTGAGTGCATGTAAACTTCTGACCCACTGGGAATGTGATGAAAGAAATAAAAGCTGAAATCAATCATTCTCTCTACTATTATTCTGACATTTCACATTCTTAAAATAAAGTGGTGATCCTAACTGACCTAGGACATGGAATTTTTACTTGGACTAAATGTCAGGAATTGTGAAAAACTGAGTTTAAATGTATTTGGCTAAGGTATATTTAAACTTCCGACTTCAACTGTATCAGAATGCCCCTTAGTTATGGTTCAACATATATTCTCTGCTGCTCCATGCCCAAGGCCCACTGTCTCAATACAGCCCTTTCTGGGGCATACATTAACCTACAGATTGTTGTTATATAAATACATGAGGGTGCTGATCTTGTAAGACATTAAAAAAATATATGGTTGCTGTCTAATTACAAAAACATACTGACTTATCGGGATGGTTTGTTCATCTTAATTGGGGACAACTCATTATTTTAGTGGGATGGGGTGGGTGGGGGATGGTAAGTGCCAGGTCATGCTATTGTGTAGCAGATGGTTTTTGTAATCAATCATTCAAAGAGAATGAATAATTTTTTTAAAATCTTTAAATTATGTGTCACTTGTATCCTTTGGAAATGTCCTGTCCCAAACACCATACGGTCCATAAACCTCAATTAACAGGCTGCTAATAGGCTTGTCTAATGTACACTACAAAGGAGGTCAGAGATGTACATGACAGTACACTGAGACAGCAAGACTTTACGTTGGAAATGAGAAAAGTATAAATAGATCATGGCAAATCAATGTTTACACGCCATACAGGGGGAAAACAAAGGGAAGCTGTCTTCACTGATGAATGAAGGATATGAGGTAGCAGGAGCGATTGGCTGACACTGAGACGGCCTGACAGGTTCTGTTTCTGCTCATTGGTGGACCGTTATCCGGAGTGACCGCGTTGTCTTTCCTTCCCTCCACTGAGGTTATACCATTGCCAGCAGTCCACATGACACAGTGAATGAGTCTCCAAGGTCAGCCCACTGAAGGTAATTCACCAGTCCTCTCAACCCCCCCCCCCCTACACTGGACCTATACACACCACACATCACTCTTCACACATCACAGTAGCATGGGCTTGGGATGGGGGTCAATCACCCAGTTAGCTCTCCATATATTGCCGCCTTTGTTTGTGACCCATGGTAGCGACCGCTGCGTTTGGAAGATGACGTGCTTTGTAATCGGGTGTGTTGGGCTGTCAGCTCAGGGTGCACGACCTACGCCAGCATGACTCAAGTCTGCCCGTGAGCCGCTTCCTGCGCTTGTTCATCTACTCCAGTTGCTTGTATGATCTATTTTAGATTCTCTAGCCCAAGGATGTGTGCGCATCCACACAGCAGGGAGCCACAGAGAAAAAGAGGGGTAGGGGGATAGATAATATTCAAACAATCTAAAGGCAATCATGCAAAATCCCCTTCCGTGGTGCACTCAGGGATGTAGATAGCAGAGCAGCCCTACATCCTCATCAGCCACAACACATTTGGAATTATGCGAACCAGCGAATGAGATCTCTATCAGCCCTTTGCACACACCAACATGTAGGCTACACATATGTCAACACGTGACAGTCAAAGGGGGCACGTTTCTATTTACCCTTTAGAATGACTCAATTGATTGCCATTACAACCGGGCGTCTGTGAATCGCTCTAAAATGCGTATCTAGTGAACTCGCTGTGTTTCAGTGGTACGTCCGCTTTACATAACTGCTATGGAACACAATGGGAAAGGACACTGTCAACTGATGTCTGACTTGACCATGTCTGTGAGCATAAGTCTGTGGTATTACAGCGATAGCAGGCGGCAGGGGCTGAGGACCGGTTCTCTTCGTCTCCACTGCAGATGTCACGCTCCTTGCAGCCTTCGCACACTGAAGCATTCAGGCCTGGGTTTGGCGTGGCCCTGAAGTGTCGTTCTGATTTAGACCCTATTGTCTGTGTCTACTGCTGATGTGGCCTGATGGCTGTGCGGCCATGTCGGGACTACGCCATGCTCTGTGTCTGCCATTGGGTTTTTGCATTAGGCGGGGAAATGTGTATCTTCTTCCTTCTTCTTTCCTCTCCTCCCAGTAATCACAAAGGAAAAGGTTTCCTTGGAAGGCTTGGTGTAGTAGGAGCAGTAGCATTGTGCCATTTCAATGGTTAAATCTAATCTCGTGGAGGCAGGGGTCTGTTGGAGGGGTTTTAGAGCAGCTTTGAGCCTGAGGGGCGCGAGCACAAAAATCCCAGGGATCTTCCCCCTATCCCAGTTAGAAGATGTGGGTTACCACGAGGGGTGTTGGGCAAATTCTGTGTTGCCAAACTAACTGGAGGGGCTCTAGCTTGTAAATGACATACTGTAGGACTGCCTAAATCCATCGAGCCAAAAAAACGAGGCCATCTGAAATGTCGCTTGAAGTTCTAAAATCAAACACTGAATGTGCTAATCCTATACATTTCTCCACTGCATGGTTGCATTGTTGATTGCCAGAGGCATCAGCTATGATAGGGAGCAACATTTTACAATCTCTCCAGCAGCAGCAGCAGCAGTAACCCTACTGACCGCAAGATGGTGCCATTATTCATTTTACCTCGTAAAAGAGCAGCAGTAAATAACAAAAGCTGGGCTATATACAGGGGGTACCGGTACAGAGTCAATGTGGAGGCTATATACAGGGGGTACCGGTACAGAGTCAATGTGCGGGTGGGGGGCACCGATGTCGAGGTAATTGAGGTAATATGTACATGTACAGTTGAAGTCGGAAGTTTACATACACTTAGGTTGGAGTCGTTAAAACTCGTTTTTCAACCACTCCACAAATGTCTTGTTAACAAACTATAGTTTTGGCAAGTCGGTTAGGACACCTACTTTGTGCATGAAACAAGTAATTTTTCCAACAATTGTTAACAGAGATTATTTCACGTATTATTCACTGTATCACAATTCCAGTGGGTCAGAAGTTTACATACACTAAGTTGACTGTGCCTTTTAAACAGCTTGGAAAATTCCAGAAAATTATGTCATGGCTTTGGAAGCTTCTGATAGGCTAATTGACATTTTTTTAGTCAATTGGCGGTGTAACTGTGGATGTATTGAAGGCCTACCTTCAAACTCAGCACCTCTTTCCTTGACATCATGGGAAAATCAAAAGAAATCAGTCGTCCTCAGAAAAATAAATTGTAGACGTCCACAAGTCTGGTTCATCCTTGGGAGCAATTTCCAAACACCTGAAGGTACCACGTCCATCTGCACAACATTAGTATGCAAGTATAAACACCATGGGACCGCGCAGCCGTCATACCGCTCAGGAAGGAGAAGCGTTCTGTCTCCTAGAGGTGAACGTGTGCAATTCAATCCCAAAACAACAGAAAATGATCTTGTGAAGATGCTGGAGGAAACAGGTACAAAATTATCTATATCCACAGTAAAACAAGTCCTGTATCCACAGTAAAACGAGTCCTATATCAACATAACCTGAAAGGCCGCTCAGCAAGGAAGAAGCCACTGCACCAAAACCACCATAAAAAAGCCAGACTACGGTTTGTAACTAAACATTTTTGATTGCACTTATTGATAAAGCTCTGTGTGTAGAGTCACGGTGGTCTAGAATTTTTTCCCCTCTCGTTGCTCATTTAACATGCTGATATAAATGAGGTAAAACTGACTTAAGTTTCCCTGCATTAAAGTCCCCAGCCATTAGGAGCCCCGCCTCTGGATGAGCGTTTTCCTGTTTGTTTATGATGGTATACAGCTCATTGAGTGCGGTTTTAGTGCCAACATTGGTCTGTGGTGGTATGTAAGACAGCTACGAAAAATACAGATGAAAACTCTCTAGGAAGATAGTGTGGTCTACAGCTTATCATGAGATACTCTGCCTCAGGCGAGCAAAACCTTAGATATCACCAACTGTTGTTTATATATATGTAAAGGCCCCCGCCCCGTGTCTTACCAATGGCTGCTGTTCTATCCTGCCGAACGCGCCAGCTGTATGTTATTAATGTCGTCGTTCAGCCACATCTCAGTGAAACATAAGATATTTCAGTTTTTAATGTCCCGTTGGTAGGATATACGTGTGAAGGCCCAATGTAGCAGTTTTTTATATCAAATCAAATCAAATGTTATTTTGTCACACGCGCCAAATACAACAGGTGGCGACCTTACCGTGAAATGCTTACTTACAAGCCCTTAACCAACAATGCAGTTTAAAAAATATACACTGCCTTGCAAAAGTATTCGGCCCCCTTGAACTTTGCGACCTTTTGCCACATTTCAGGCTTCAAACATAAAGATATAAAACTGTATTTTTTTGTGAAGAATCAACAACAAGTGGGACACAATCATGAAGTGGAACGACATTTATACTAAATAAACTAAAGTAAAAACAAAGGGGGTCAATGTAAATATGTAAATAGTCCAGTGGCCATTTGATTAATTGTCTTATAGCTTGGGGGTAGAAGCTGTTAAGGAGACTTTTGTACTTGGCTCTCCGGCACCTCTTGCCGTGCGGTAGCAGAGAAAACAGCCTATGACTTGGGAGTCTTTGACAATTTTTTTGGTCCTTCCTCTGACACTGCCTTGCATATAGGTCCTGGATGGCAGGAAGCTTGGCCCCAGTGATGTATTTGGACGTACGCACTACCTTCTGTAGCGCCTTACGGTCGGCTGCAGGGCAGTTGCCATACCAGGCGGTGATACAACCGTTCAGGATGCTCTCGATGGTGCAGCTGTAGAACTTTTTGAGGATCTGGGGACCCATGTCAAATCTTTTCAGTCTCCTGAGGGGATAAAGGTGTTCTCGTGCCCTCTTCACCACTGTCTTGGTGTGTTTGGACCATGACCATATCAATACCAAATCATTTCTGGGTAACAATTAAGTACCTTACTGTAATAGATTTCCATTGAAGCAAAAAATATATATTTGTTAAACACACATTTTGCTACGACTGTCTGTGAGCGGTCTGAGTGGGGAGGGGAAAACTAGCTGTTATTGGCAGGGAGGTTTGGAACGCTCTTTCTTATTGGTCTATTAACTCATTTACCATGGTGATATCACCATTGAAAGCCAAAACTCCTGTATATGCAAACCCACTGATTAGAAGGTCCTGTGTCGATTATATTTTCAACCAGCAACTACCAAGAAATAACACTAATCAAATGTTTTCACACTTTTATAGTGTTAGTTTCATCAGCTGTTTCACTATATGATATAAAACACAGGAAAAACAGAATTTTCATACATAAAACATCCTCCTGTTCATACATAAAACATCCTCCATTCAGGCTGCAAAACTGTGTCAGTTTCATCCTTAACTTGGTTTAATGGCTCCTGTGTAAAACATATGCAAACTGTCTTAATAAAACACCATTTTTCACCACCATTCTTTTGATTTTCAGTCAACTTCCGGATTTTGCATACCAAGGCTGTATTTCAAACACTTAAAAGACACACCCTATTGTCACATATACTCCCTCTCCGGCCTCTAGGTCATCGGGCTGCTGATTATGCCGCACAAATGTCACCATTGTCTTGTGTACCTGCGCCTCATAACACTCACCTGGACTCCATCACCTCCTTGATTATCTCCCCTATATCTGTCCCGCCCCTTGGTTCTTTCCTCAGGTGTTATTGACTCTGTTTTCATGTTGGTGCGTTGTTTGTGTTTTGTGTTCATTGTTTCTTTTATTCATTAAAACACTCACTCCCTGAACTTGCTTCCTGACTCTCAAGGCACGCATTATACCTATCCCCTCAGCCCTCAAATTAAGTGGACACTTCTGATGACGTATCATGACGTCTGACGAGTATACACTTGCAGGGCAAGTATGCGCTACAGTCATTTATGATTGCATGTCTACTTAAATTAACTATATAATGATTAATATACGCCTACTGTATGATAGCTAGGAAATGAATTAGCTAACTAATGTTAGCCTGCCTAGCTGGAATTTCTGAAGAATTATTTTTTATTTCTACAATTTCCAAAAGCTAACCAAACAAAAACGATACTTTTACAAGATGTGTTTGTGCGGCCATGTGCATTAGAAGCACAATTTCTAATCTTTTTACATTCGTATTTACTTACACTTGTATGCTGATTTATCCATGTTGAGGTTTTAAGTTTCGGCTGACTTTTTTTAGCAGATGTACAATCATTGCGAATTGAATTATGGTGCGTTTCAGGCCCCAAAGTGAAAATAATTGTACACTCGCAAACTCGACCAGAAACGAGGGCTGAGGCGAGGGTAAGTGGATGAGGGTGTGTCTTTTAGGAGTTTGAAGCACAGCCCTAGTGAGTGTGTTTACCCCTTCCTGAAAGTGCACCGCAACATCAGGAAGTAGCATTAGCCACCCTAGCATTGTGATGGAAAATAGTTTTATTAAGACAGTACACATATTTAACCCGTTTTTTTTCCCACGACAAGATCTTAAATCGAGTTAAGAAGGAAACTGATGCTTTTGCAGCCTGAATGGAGGATGTTTTATGTATGAGCCGGTCCATGGAAGATAGAGTGTATTACTGGCTGGGCTGACTGGGTCGGCACCTAGAGGTAATAGGACATCAGGAAGAACTACGCCCTCTAGGGGTCTCAGCGCTAGAGCAGCACTATCAAATGCAAATCCAGGAGCCAGGTAGACAGCAGAGAATGACGCCTTCGGTATCTACCCCTTTCATCATGAGATTATGCTGTCACCTGCGTTTGTTTCAGTGGAAAACACATGTAAAAATAAATAATATGAGAGATGTTTCATTCAAATCAGCCTTCCCAGAGTGATAATGCACCTTTTCTTTGTTTGGTCTCTGGGTAGTGGAAGGAGTTTCATAGTGCCGTCTGTATCGTGGTTCTATACTGCCATCTAGTGGGTGGAGATACACTTAGCGTTGGCTCAAATCCGTGTCATGCGGCTCCATGCTCACACTAATACCTGGATGACAACAATCTTGCGTTCTGAAAAACAAGTTCAACCAGATATGGGAAATGTTGCACTTAGGCCCTCTTTAGGCGTTTATGCTAATCTGTCCCTGAAATAACATTTGACTTTGCAAGAAAGGCATTTCACTATACTTGTTCATGTCACATTAAAACTTGAAACTTGAAATTACACTAATATAGCCTAATTAGCCTGATTTTGAGAGAAATGACAGTGATATTATCTCTTTCATGTATCACTGTCTGGACCAGCAGGGTTGGGTGTGAAACAGGTCTTGTGAACTAACTTTAGTTGCCCGCAGTAATCCACCCATTACTTTACTTTATCGCCAAAACAATTACATTTTCACTAGTTTACATTGCGCAGTTTTAGAAATTGCCTAGTGTTGAACGTGATTAGCCAAGAGACAGATATTTAAACACAGCCTCACAGACCAAAATTGATTCCCATGGTCTAAATGTGTCAGCTTCCCCAAGTGACAAGAATAAAGACATCATCATTAAAAAAGCAGTCATGGAAATCCTTCAAAACATGTTACTACGATTGCCACTGAGTCAGTGACCTCACAACTTGAGAATAGTTTCACCAAACAATGGCAAGACAGAACCATTAAAAAGGAGGGTGTAACCCCACCAACAGTCAGAGGATAATACAAACCAGATCTTGTGGTGGTGTGACACTTGTTTGGGCCTATCAGCCAAAGCTTACAGAGTCACACATATACTCCTTGGATGTAAAATGTAGTCTATTTCATGACTTTTATGGCTCTGTGATCCCTACTAGCAGTTGAAAGAGGTTAGTTACACATCACAAATACTGTAATTACACAAATATAATATAGTTGACAAACATTGCATTATGATATAAAGATTCTATATTCTTGCGGCTGCAGTTTGGTCCAAAAACTCTCTTGAATTAACGCAGCCATCTGAGGACACTGTTTGTTGAGGTCCCTCTCTCCCTCATACTCCGGCCTCCTCTGTGGCCTTTCAGTGGTTCCACTAGAGGTCGACCGATTAATCGGCATGGCCGATTTCAAGTTTTCATAACAATCGGTAATCTGCATTTTTGGACGCCAAATATGGCCGATTACATTGTAATCCACGAGGAGACTGCGTGGCAGGCTGACCACCTGTTACGCGAGTGCAGCAAGGAGCCAAGGTAAGTTGCGAGCTAGCATTAAACGTATCTTATAAAAAACAATAAATCTTAACATAATCACCAGTTAACTACACATGGCTGATGATATTGCTAGTTTAACTAGCTTGTCCTGCGTTGCATGTAATCATTGCGGTGCCTGTTAATTTAGCATCGAATCACAGACTATCACAAACCATAAACATCAATGTCTTTCTTAAAATCAATACACAAGTATATATTTTTAAACCTGCATATTTAGTTGTAAGAAATTAACATTAGCAGGCAATAATAACTAGGGAAATTGTGTCACTTCACTTGTGTTCCAGTGCAAGCAGAGTCAGGGTATATGCAGCAGTTTGGGCCGCTTGGCTCGTTGCGAATCGTGTGAAGACCATTTCTTCCTAACAAAGACCGTAATTAATTTTCCAGATTTGTACATAATTATGACATAACATTGAAGGATGTGCAATGTAACAGCAATATTTAGACAAATGGTTGCCACCCGTTCGATAAAATACGGAACAGTTCCGTATTTCCCTGAAAGAATAAACGTTTTGTTTTCTAAATTATAGTTTCCGGATATGACCATATTAATGACCTAAGGCTTGTATTTCTGTATGTTTATTATATTATAATTAAGTCTATGATTTGATATTTGATAGAGCAGTCTGGTCTGAGCCGTGGTAGGCAGCAGCAGGCTCGTAAACATTCATTCAAACAGCACTTTCCTGCATTTGCCAGCAGCTCTTCACAATGCTTGAAGCACACCGCTGTTTACGACTTCAATCCTATCAACTCACGAGATTAGGCTGGCAATACTGTAGTGCCTATAAAAACATCCAATATGGAATATTGAAGACTCATGTTAAAAGGAACAACCAGCTTTCATGTTTTGAGCAAGGAACTTAAACGTTAGCTTTTTTACATGGCACATATTGCACTTTTACTTTCTTCTCCTACACTGTGTTTTTGCATTATTTAAACCAAATTGAACATGTTTCATTATTTATTTGAGACTGATTTTATTTATGTATTATATTAAGTTAAAATACAAGTGTTCATTCAGTATTGTTGTAATTGTCATTATTACAAATATATATACATATATATATATATATGGTGTGTGTGTGTGTATATATATATATATATATATATATATATATATATATATATATATATATATATATATATATGTATATATATTTGTAATAATGACAATTAATAATGACAATTACAACAATTACAACAATACTGTGTGTGTATATACATATATATATATATATGGTGTGTGTGTGTGTATATATATATATATATATATATATATATATATATATATATATATTTAAATCGGCCGATTAATCGGTATCGGCTTTTTTTTGGTCCTCCAATAATCTGTATCGCCATTGAAAAATCATAGTCAGTCGACCTCTAGTTTCCACTGACTGACCACAACTCCCCCAACGCAGTCCTCCTCTGAACTTTCAAAATAAGCAGCAGCATTATGAAATTTGCCAACACCATGATGGTCAAATGACGGACTTCATCATGGGCTGATTCTACTCATTAACACTGTGGTGGCCCCAACAAGCCTGTAACGCCCTAGAGACTTCTGCCTTCAACTGCCCCATCCAACTGGCCCTATTATTAATGGAAATTAGACAGAGTATAGTTTTAAATTATTTTTTTCCCCTTGATGTTCAGACACAGGATTTGGTTTGGATGTTTATGTTCCTCAACTTCCTAACTTTACTCTTCACTGAACGGGGGTGGGGGGTGGGGGGTCTCTTGTTTAGAGGGAGATGGTGTTTGAGTAATAGAAAGACAGAGAGAGATAATTACATCCCTCCCTGCCAGCACTGAGAAACAACAATCCCACAGCACAGCTGTAACTAGTTACTGTATGTTACCACCACGCCCATGAGGCCAAATACAACTTTATTTATGAATAGTAAATCAACGACCCAGAACTGCCTCTGTAACCAGGCAATCAATGCAAGTAAATGACATTTTTTTAATTCTGACAGGACAGGCCGGATGGAAACAGAACATTTGTCGGTAAACTTTCAAAATGTCAGCAAAATACAATACGCTGACAAGGTGGGATCTTTCTTTGTCTGTAAAATACATTTTGCGAGGAATGGCAATTGAAAATCCTTCATGCACAAATATTATTAATAATAATAACCATCATATGGAAGTAAACTTGAAGTCACGTAATTATATATTTTGACAGGTAGCCCAGCGGTTAAGCGCATTGGGTTAGTAACCGAAAAATCACTGGTTAGAATCCCCTAGCCAGAGAGCTGAAAAGAATCTGGGGAAGACACATTTTGGATTAATGCATTCAGTTGTGCAACTGACAAGGTAGGCTCTCCCCTTTCCTCCTCCCACTACGACTTTGGAAAGCATGCAGTTTATGAAGGGATGTATCGAAAGTATTGTTTAATCTACTCCAGGGCAGGGTCATGTGATTTGTAATTGATTAAATTTCTAAATTTCTAAATCGATGTGTTTGCCCGATGCCGCCCCTCATCTCTGATTTACTGTGGTCTCAATCAAATGATCCATAGCCTATAGCAGGGGCACAACTTTGGTTTTAGAAGTGGGTGGGACATAATTTTTTTATCCAGTCAGATGAACACTGCGAACAGCCTACCAGACCGCTCGGAGGCGTCTGCACGATCCTAAAGCACACCGTCGCCTTGTTTTGTATCACATTCCAAAGATAAATCTAGGGAGGGACAAAAATACCGTTTTGGAATGTCGGGGGGTCATGTCCCCCCGTCCCCAATGAAAGTTGCGCCCCTGGCCGTATAGGCTTTGACGTTCATGCACGGAGAAGCACAGAGCAAAGTTATACTTCTAAAATAGCTGCTGGGATGGTCTAAATAAAACTAGGCTGCATTACACACGGCAATGAATTTTCACTCAGAATTTTCTAACTCCTGCATCATTTTGTCACAGGATTATTTGGTCTGGTTGCTGTGGCATTCCCGGTTACCACGACAATGGAAGTTTTCATGTTCATGTGCGTGTGACAAGTAAAGTGACAGTCGCAGCAACAGTTTAGACATTCCACCGAAGCATAAATTAAATGTAATTTTGCATGGATTGCCATCATACCTTGTCTGTAGACTTCATACAGGGTAAGGAAAGCAATATGTACTTCTGTAATTTGGATGAACTATCCCTTTAAGCTACATATGAAATCAATGATGAACTTCACAGGGTGATGAAAGTGCAGCATGATGCTCATTTCCAATAAATATTAAGGGTCTTGTGGTGACATGGTAGATGCTTGGCTGCCTTTTGATAAATCAAAATAGTATCGCTTTTTTGTCAATAATAATCATCATGCAAGCAAGCCTACCCTCACTGTATCTGCTAGCTGGGAACATTCACTATATATATATTATACACACACACATTTTGTTTTACAAAACCCATCAGTCAAGTTGAAAATGACCCATTTAACTTTGCCTTTTTTTTTTGGTACAAGAGCATTTAAGTGTAAGTTATCTTTAGGTGCACTACGTCATTACGCAAAGCCTTTAATCGGCAACAAGTCAATTTGATGGTGGGAAAATGTGCATATTGTTTTTTTGCCAGCTTTAGAAAATTCACATGAAATATTTGCCAATTGGATGGAAACCTAGCTTGTGGCTGGTTTCATGACCATGGGCTGGGTTCTGTTGCAAGATGTGAAAATTGCCCAAAGTCTGAATGGTGAATTACATTGTTCGACAAATATTGATGAAACAAAACAAAAAAAACATTAAAATACTGGACTGAGAGAGCATTTTAAAGTTTATTTAGGAGAAATCAAGTACAAAAAAAGTGACATTTTCTTTTGAAAAAAATAAGACAAAAATAAAGTAAATAAAAGGTGAACAAAAAGTAAAAGGCGATGTAGTTTCCCATCTGAAGCCACAGAGTTAGTCTAGTTCCTGTGACTTGTCGTCTATAGGCACAAGCAGTCGAATACCAATTAAATAACATTGGAACATTAAACCCCAACATATCACTGAGAGACAACTCGTGATAAGCCCTTACAGTTCCACTGCAGTATAGAAACAGACTCAAACATGCAGCAGTAATGTCACCCTGACATTATCTTTATACTGAACAAAAATATAAATGCAACAATTTAATTTGATATGAGGAAATCAGAATTTGGCCCTAATCTATGGATTTTACATGACTGGGAATACAGATACGAATCTAGCTTGCGGCTGGTTTCATGGCAATTCCATAACCCCACCGCCACCATGGGGCAATCTGTTCACAACATTGACAGCAAACCATCCACATGACGCCATAGACGTGGTTTGCGGATGTGAGGCCGGTTGGACATACTACCAAATTCTCTAAATTAACATTAAATTCTCTGGCAACAGCTCTGGTGGAAATTCCTGCAGTCAACATGCTAATTGCACACTCCCCCAAAACTTGAGACATCTGTGGCATTGTGTTGTTGGACAAAACAGCACATTTTAGAGCAGCCTTTTGTCCCCAGCACAAGGTGCACCTGTGTAATGATCATGCTGTTTAAACAGATTATTGATATTGCACACCTGTCAAGTGGATGGATTATCTTGTCAAAGGACAAATGCTCACTAACAGAGATGAAAAAATGTGAGAGAAATGTTCTGCGTATGGAAAGACCGGGATCTTTTATTTCAGCTCATGAAACATGGGACCAACACTTACCATGTTGCATTTATAATTTTATTCAGTGTACATTTAGATGGAGCAATTAGTGTTAAGTGCCTTGCTCAAGGCACATACAGATTTTTGACCTTGTCGGCTCTGGGATTCAAACCAGCGACTTTTCGGTTACTGGCCCAATACGCTTAACTGCTAGGCTACTTGCCGCCCCCTTTATGCCAAGAGAGCCTTATTCATAGAATGACAAGTGTGTTCCTGCACTTATCACACCTCAGACAACTCTGGAGAAAAAAGAAAAAAAAACTTTTTAGATAGATAAAAATGCATCGTTAGAGTATAATGAATATCCAATGGCTGGATATACAGTATAAAGTTTTTAAAAATGTATAGGATCTTTACGCGCCGCGCAATGATAGTCTTTACAAATTAAAGAAAAACAGAATATAATAGTTCGTAGTAATTCTTAAACAGTGTGTAGAATATTGGATGCAAGTACATAATTCTCAGAGCTGAGAGGTGACTAAAACAATGTCAACGTACTATAACATAGTGTTAACCCATAGATTTACTAAATTAAATGGAAATCATTTCAGAAAAGTCATACAACTGTATTAATCTGTATAACCTGCACCTTCAGTACATTAGATGTTCTAGAGTGGTACTACCCTGGATTCTGTTTTTTTTTTTTTTTTTTTATTAACTCCCTTACAGTTTATGCTACATGAAGGAAACACCCCAAATTGAAGAGAAGCTATCCTCAATCCACAAATCTTACCAGCTCTTACTTGAAACATAAAATGAAGTTGGGTAGTAATGGTGGAATGTTCATGCCATTGTCTCAAGACAAGCATGAGCAAGGGTTTTGTTCAAGGCCAGCCATGATACGTGTGTGAAGTCACCAGGATTTTCGGTTTTAGAGTTAATAAACCACTACACATTCAAAAATAAAGAGTTGAGTAGAAATCCTCATTACTAGTCAATCTAACAAAAGTTAGTCAATTTGATAGCATTCAAAGTTCAAATGGAAGTTGAACTGAAACTAAACAGATTAGAGTAAATAAAATCATGACTAAATGGCATGCTGAAGATAGGACTGTTCTATCTAGGAGTTGACTAGATGTTCAATGTTTACTGTATTCAGTCATAGCATCCAGTAACACAGAATAACAATGCAATCGAGCCTATTATACTGCAGCCAGGCAGCCTTGCCAGAGGCTGCGTTTTGTAGATGGATGCGTGTGTATGTATATATTCTAATGAAAACCAGATACAAAAAAATATATTTAGTACGACTGTACCAGCAGTGAATATTTCTAAAACGGTTACTGACAAAAATAAATTCTGATGGTAAATAGTATAGAATAACAAGGCTTATAATAGATACCAGCTATTTGAAACATGCATCTCGGTAAGCAGAACACTATCCTTATTACCAACTGTATCTATGAAATTAACCACAGTGAGTATTACAAGAACAAAAAGGATCAAAACCAAATGTAAAGTCCACAAATAAGAAAGTGAGTCCAGTTCAGAATAGTGGGAGAGAAAAAGAGAAACATTCAGACCGGAGGGAGGCCCGAGCCTTAATTGCATTACCACAGTATTGTAAAAAAATGTTAAGTATTAATAATCCCCCCCCAAAAAATGGTATGCTCCAAATGAAACAGGTATGCCATTACCCCTACCTCAATCTAACACATAATAGTGCAAATCAGAGCCAGCCTTCCTTTCCAAGAAAAAACACACTCAAACACAGGGTTACAGGGTGAGTGGAGAGTTAAAGGAGATGGCAGGATGATGGAGACAGAAGAGGGGCTAACCAGACTATGGCTTTTTGTTTGAAGTGGCAGGTGAGTTCTTTGGCTAATAAAGAAGGCATGAGGGAGTTAAGACAGAACACCTTCTCAAAGGCTTACATTATTTGATCGTTTTGGGAATCTCTGTCAGGGTTGTCTTTAAAATGTTTTTTAAAAATTGTTAATATCAATAGAAGAACTCAATGACATTAGCGCTGACTAATACTGGTCCTAGAGGGCTCCTCAAATTGATATTTCTGCCATCAAAAATGAAGAATTTACACACTTGGACTCAATCCAAAACTGCCCTAACTGAACAAATCCTCCCAGATCTGAGTCAGTAATTTAATAGGAGCAGAAGCCACCCCCCAGGTCCGTAAAAAGACAGTCTTTGTGTACAATACAGTATTCAAACTGATCGTCTTGTTTAGAATGGTTGTCACAGTTGTTCTGAGCTCAGGGATGTCAAGCTTGACAATGAATGGTATAGGGAGGTCAATCTGTGCCCTTATCTGATGCCACAGACAAAAGGAGTGATTGTGTTTCACCACTCAACAATGAGGGAGGCTCAGCCCATCTTTCAGGAGTTGGCCTCTGGACTGTGGGGGCCTCCCCCTGGCCCCTTGGCCTTGATCTGGAGCCAGGTCTTCCCCAAGGCCTTGGCAAAGTGGTCATCCACAGAGCCTGTGATGGACACAGAGTTGGAGATGGGTTCGGGCTCCTTGTAGTTCTTCCCCAGGCTGCGGCGGAAGTGCTCTTCGATCACAGGGTCGACGGCAGCGTTAGCTGGGATTACAGAATAGAGGCGAGTAATTACAGCACCTGAATTGAGCTCAGCTATTTATGAGTATTGAGAAAAGTCTAAATTCCAAGTGTGGTATGGTAACAATGGTGCAGATGTCCAATTTATGCAGAGATTTACCAGTAGGGTAATGTGGTGCTAAGGATTTACCATTGGCCTTCCTCTGATCGATGGGTGGGCTGGGACTGTGAGACTTGTGGCAATGAGACTGGTAGCAATTGCGATTGCTTGCAGGAGCACAGGTGATCACAGAGGGACGATTCTATAAGAGATAAATACACACAAATTAAGAGACTGTAGGCAAGACGCAACTGATGAATGCATGACAGTATTTCTTATTTGTCAGAATAACCTGTGGTCTGTCCACAGGGCCAGGCATGGCAGGCCTCTCTGCGCCACCCAGTCCAGATTCCAGGCTGTTTTTAGTCAGAGCCAGGGGCTGGTCCAAGCCATAGGAGGGGATGGAGGCATACAAGTGGTTGTCATGGAGACAATTGGAGGAGGAAGTGATGTGCTCCACAGGGCTGTGTCCGAGGCTCCAAGGATCGCTGCGGTTGTCTCCACCGGCAGGCCGTCCCCTTGTTAAAGGACGGACAAGTGGCAGATTACCCCTGACAGCCTTACATAGCCCACCAACTGCACAGACTATTCATAGGCCACTTTCAAAATCAATCTCACTTTGATGTCAGGAGATTGGGCCATGCAGACTGTAGCTTAATGAGGATTCCGTGCTAGATTGTTCAAAAACCAGCCGTGTTTACTTATGACACATTTAACCACATGCACACTCCTGTGTGCAATCCTCTGATATCGATACATCTAAGTCCATTCATGCCGATAAATGTTTGGATACAAATAACATTTAAATATTGTCATAAAACAAACATCTAAAAAATATGTAAGATTGCACTTACAGTTGAGCAGCAAACAGTCTGCTCATTTTGGTCATGTGGTCATTGTCACAGTCAATGCGGTCATCCACTTGCTCCTCGCCATACTTCCTTTTGCTGGGGCAGATGGGGGGAGGACCGGTCCTCATGTTGGTCATTGCAGAGGGCAGCGAGGGAACCCTGGACTCACCTGTAAGAGAAGATTCAGCTGTAGAGAACAGTCCCCGTTTATACATTTCATGTAAACCAGGGTGATCATGTCTCAATAATTTAGAACGTTTTTAAACTAAATCAGTAACAATAGGAGGTGGTTTGAGCCATCCTCCCCCCACATGATCTAGTTACCTGCTGTGACTATTACCTGAAAAGTGGGGACTAATGTTAGAGGTGGGGCGGCAGGTGCCTAGTGGTTAGAGCATTTGGCCAGTAACCGAAAGGTTGCTGGATCGAATCCGAGCTGACAAGGTTAAAACTAAACTAAATCTGGCCTTCAGCCCCTGAACATGGCAGTTAACCCACAGTAGCCCGTAATTGTCACTAAGAATTTGTTCTTAACTGACCTGTCTAGTTAAATAAAAAGGTTACACAGGTTTAGCGTTACTTTTTATGTCAATCATTGCAGCCACAATGAGTGGTTAAAAAAGTGGCACGGTGTAATTGCTCAATACATTAAAATTGTGTTAGCTAACGTTACCCACCGTTGGTTTGTCGAAACATAATATGGCACATAGCTAGCCAGCGATGTGAACTACGAGGGCTAGCTAGTTAGCGAACAACTAGTACTAGCTTGTTACACCAATAACACATGTATGGAAAAATAGTAAATGATTGTCCCTTACCTTCGTAGTGTAGTCTCCCGATATTGTTATTCATTTTGTCCAGGAACTGATAGTTCAACAGGTCCATTCTCGTGTAAAGCATTTACGCGTACAGGCTACTTGCTAACATCAAAGTTAGCAAAATAGCAGCTGGTTAACTAGTTAGGGTGCGTCCTAGAATATAAGAAATATAACATTAGTTAGCCAACGTTAAATAACATTATAGGTAACTAGCTAGTTAGCTAATGGTTTAGCAACCTCTTGACAACGAACGTTATCTAATCAGTGTGTCCCTGTCAAATGGCCCACTTTGCCTGTAAACATTGGACACGTTAGCTGGCAAGGCTAACTAATTACATCGCTAGCAAAGCTGGTTAACTAGCCAACTAAACTGTAAGCGGATTAGCTACTGTAGCTACGCTGGTTAGCTACCTAGCTAAGAAGATTTAAACTTACACTTCGTTCGAGTAAAGAGGTCCAGATCAGATGACCGATAGTCAAAACGAGCTGTGGATCAACTTGACGAAAATCAGTTCATCGTCGCTATTCAAAATGTTTCACAAACACAGTTCAGACAAGGGACGTTGCGCCACATTCCAGCTTAGCTAAACAGTGTGGCTGCTTTGCTAACCTACCTAGCTAGCGAGCCAACTAAGTCCGATGATTCATAGCAGCTCTCCTTCTTCTTTTGTATTATGGGGCACCACAAACAAATGTTATAGGTGAATGCCGCCACCTACGGTGTTGGCTGTGCATCAGTTTACTAATATCATCCTACTTTTCTGTTGTATGAATGCGGAAAAAACAACCTTATTGAATGAAGCATGTTATTCCCATCACTCTCTATTGGCCTCGGCCTTACTCACCTGGACCCATCTTCCCCTACTAATCTATTCACTGCCTCAGCATAGGACAACTGGCATTGGACACCTGGCAACCTCAACCTGCCTTTCTGGTGCTGACATCATGGGTACCCCTACAGTTTACACACATCATATCTTCTCTCCCATGACCCACTCAATTTATGGTGCTTTTAAAACAACTGGGAATTCAGAAAATAAACAAGGTTAAATTATGTCAGTGATCTTCAAGTCAGAAAGTCAGAGCTCTAGAAAGATGGCAAAGTTTTCCACTTGGAATTCTGAGTTGGATCACCAGTCGGATCTTGTTTCTTGTCTTTTTTTCCAGAGTTCCCAATTCCCAATCCTCACTGAAGTTGGGAGTCATAGATTTCCAGTTGTTTTGAACCCTGAACACAAAAATCTCAGACTTCCGACTTCAGAGCTTGCAAGACAACAGGGAACTCGAGGGGGAAAGTATCTCCGACTGGGAAAAATCTTTTTGAACAGTTATCCAACTCGGAATTCCAAGTCAGGAACAGGCATCTTTCTAGAGCCCCGACATTCCGACCAAAAGATCACTGACATAATTTAACCTCATTTTTTTCTGAATTCCCAGTTGTTTTGAAAGTACCAATACAGATGGAGGACTTTGACGTGCATGAAATTTGTAAAATCTTCAACAACACTTGAAGCACATAGAATATAATAACTTTTTTTTCTGAGAGATTGGTTTGGTTGTAGCATTCAGATTATTCAATAAGCCTAGTATTTTTGAGTTCTAACTTCCGCGACGCATATAAGGCCCTGCCCCGCCCCCCTTTCGGAAAAGCTGACCACGACTCCATTTTGCTGATCCCTGCCTACAGGCAGAAATTAAAACAAGAGGCTCCCACGCTGAGGTCTGTCCAACGCTGGTCAGACCAAGCTGACTCTACACTCCAAGACTGCTTCCATCACGTGGACTGGGACATGTTTCGTATTGCGTCAGATGGGAATATTGACGAATACGCTGATTCGGTGTGCGAGTTCATTAGAACGTGCGTCGAAGATGTCGTTCCCATAGCAACGATAAAAACATTCCCTAACCAGAAACCGTGGATTGATGGCAGCATTCGCGTGAAACTGAAAGCGCGAACCACTGCTTTTAATCAGGGCAAGGTGTCTGGCAACATGACTGAATACAAACAGTGCAGCTATTCCCTCCGTAAGGCTATCAAACAAGCTAAGCGTCAGTACAGAGACAAAGTGGAATCTCAATTCAATGGCTCAGACACAAGAGGCATGTGGCAGGGTCTACAGTCAATCACGGACTACAAGATGAAATCCAGCCCAGTCACGGACCAGGATGTCTTGCTCCCAGGCAGACTAAATAACTTTTTGCCCGCTTTGAGGACAATACAGTGCCACTGACACGGCCTGCAACGGAAACATGCAGTCTCTCCTTCACTGCAGCCGAGGTGATTAAGACATTTAAACGTGTTAACCCTCGCAAGGCTGCAGGCCCAGACGGCATCCCCAGCCGCGCCCTCCGAGCATGCGCAGACCAGCTGGCCGGTGTGTTTACGGACATATTCAATCAATCCCTATACCAGTCTGCTGTTCCCACATGCTTCAAGAGGGCCACCATTGTTCCTGTTCCCAAGAAAGCTAAGGTAACTGAGCTAAACGACTACCGCCCGTAGCACTCACTTCCGTCATCATGAAGTGCTTTGAGAGACTAGTCAAGGACCATATCACCTCCACCCTACCTGACACCCTAGACCCACTCCAATTTGCTTACCGCCCAAATAGGTCCACAGACGATGCAATCTCAACCACACTGCACACTGCCCTAACCCACCTGGACAAGAGGAATACCTATGTGAGAATGCTGTTCATCGACTACAGCTCGGCATTCAACACCATAGTACCCTCCAAGCTCGTCATCAAGCTCGAGACCCTGGGTCTCGACCCCGCCCTGTGCAACTGGGTACTGGACTTCCTGACGGGCCGCCCCCAGGTGGTGAGGGTAGGCAACAACATCTCCTCCCCGCTGATCCTCAACACGGGGCCCCACAGGGTGCGTTCTGAGCCCTCTCCTGTACTCCCTGTTCACCCACGACTGCGTGGCCACGCACGCCTCCAACTCAATCATCAAGTTTGCGGACGACACAACAGTGGTAGGCTTGATTACCAACAACGACGAGACGGCCTACAGGGAGGAGGTGAGGGCCCTTGGAGTGTGGTGTCAGGAAAATAACCTCACACTCAACGTCAACAAAACTAAGGAGATGATTGTGGACTTCAGGAAACAGCAGAGGGAACACCCCCTATCCACATCGATGGAACAGTAGTGGAGAGGGTAGCTAGTTTTAAGTTCCTCGGCATACACATCACAGACAAACTGAATTGGTCCACTCACACTGACAGCGTCGTGAAGAAGGCGCAGCAGCGCCTATTCAACCTCAGGAGGCTGAAGAAATTCGGCTTGTCACCAAAAGCACTCACAAACTTCTACAGATGCACAATCGAGAGCATCCTGGCGGGCTGTATCACCGCCTGGTACGGCAACTGCTCCGCCCTCAACCGTAAGGCTCTCCAGAGGGTAGTGAGGACTGCACAACGCATCACCGGGGGCAAACTACCTGCCCTCCAGGACACCTACACCACCCGTTGTTACAGGAAGGCCATAAAGATCATCAAGGACATCAACCACCCGAACCACTGCCTGTTCACCCCGCTATCATCCAGAAGGCGAGGTCAGTACAGGTGCATCAAAGCTGGGACCGAGAGACTGAAAAACAGCTTCTATCTCAAGGCCATCAGACTGTTAAATAGCCACCACTAACATTGAGTGGCTGCTGCCAACACACTGTCATTGACACTGACCCAACTCCAGCCATTTAATAATGGGAATTGATGGGAAATGATGTAAATATATCACTAGCCACTTTAAACAATGCTACCTTATATAATGTTACTTACCCTACATTATTCATCTCATATACATATGTATATACTGTACTCTACAACATCGACTGCATCCTTATGTAACACATGTATCACTAGCCACTTTAACTATGCCACTTTGTTTACTTTGTCTACATACTCATCTCATATGTATATACTGTACTCGATACCATCTACTGTATGCTGCTCTGTACCATCACTCATTCATATATCCTTATGTACATGTTCCTTATCCCCTTACACTGTGTATAAGACAGTAGTTTTGGAATTGTTAGTTAGATTACTTGTTGGTTATCACTGCATTGTCGGAACTAGAAGCACAAGCATTTCGCTACACTCGCATTAACATCTGCTAACCATGTGTATGTGACAAATAAAATTTGATTTGATTTGATTTGATTTGAACTTTTTTTTTCTGAGAGATTGGTTTGGTTGTAGCATTCAGATTATTCAATAAGCCTAGTATTTTTGAGTTTTGACCCTTGGGGGGCCTCAGAGAGCTTTCTGCAGTGTTGGTAGTAGTAAACTACATGTAGCTCAAATAGTAATTTAACTACATTTTGCAGTAGCTTAGTTGTAGTTGAACTGAATACAAATGTTGGTAGTGTTTTCAATAGTTAATAACTTTTTTTTGCCATGTAGCGGTGTAACTAACTACTGGATCTACACACTACTTTTTTTGCAAAAATCAAATAAATATAGCTCTCAGTACCACAAGGATGACGCAAGTGAAGTTTAGTTCTGTAGGTTGGATGCAGCAGGTAATCATTCTTAAAGTCATTAGGGCTAGGTGTCCTGTCAGCGGGACACCTGCCGGCAACTTCCGGTGAAGTTGGAGGGCGTGCAATTAAAATAAATAATCATACAAATTATGAATATTAAACATGTAGGTACATACAAGTGTCTTGTATCGGTTAAAGGCTTAAATTCTTGTTAACCTAACTGCATTGTCCGATTTACAATAGGCTTTACAGCGAAAGCATGCTATTGTTCGATGACGGCGCCCCACATCAAGATATTTTTCAACCAGCACAGGCTTCGTGAAATCACAAATAGCGATTAAATATTCACTTACTTTTTGAAAATCATCCTCTGATTTGCAATCCCAAGGGTCCCAGCTACAACATGCATGGTCGTTTTGTATCCCAAAAGTTATGTTTAGTTGGCGCCATCGATTTGAGTAATCCACTCATTCAACATGCATAGAAAGGAATCTAAAAAGCTACCGCTAAACTTTGTTAAAACAGGTCAAAATACATTTCTATATAATCCTCAGGTACCCTAAAATGTAATTAAACTATAATATTTTATACGGAAAGAAGTATGTTCAATAGAAAAGCTAAACTAGCAAGTGTGCGTCCTCTTTGTCATGTTTTGTCATTTATTATCTTGTCTTGTCCCTGTGCTTCCCATTCTATTCGTTTCCCTCTGCTGGTCTTATTAGGTTCTTTCCCTCTTTCTATCCCTCTCTCTCCCCCTCCCTCTCTCACTCTCTCGCTCTCTCTTCTCTCTATCGTTCCGTTCCTGCTCCCAGCTGTTCCTATTCCCCTAATCAATCATTTAGTCTTCCCACACCTGTTCCCGATCCTTTCCCCTGATTAGAGTCCCTATTTCTTCCTTTGTGTTCCGTTCCTGTCCTGTCGGTTCCTTGTCTAGAATTCACCGTGCTGTGTTTGTGTATCGCCCTGTCGTGTCGTGTTTTCCTCAGATGCTGCGTGGTGAGCAGGTGTCTGAGTCTGTCTGGTTCAAGTGCCTTCCCGAGGCAACCTGCTGTTCACCTGCTGTTCAAGATCGAGTCTCCAGTTTGTCCTCGTCATTTCGAGTGAAAGTTGTGTTCTTTTGTTTGTATTTACTTTACTGGATTAAAGACTCTGTTTTCGCCAAGTCGCTTTTGGGTCCTCTTTCACCTGCATGACAGAAGGAACCGACCAAGGAATGGACCCAGCGACTTCAGACGCTCGTTACACTGCCGTCGAGATCCAAGGAGCCATGCTCGGCAGACACGAGCAGGAATTGTCTGCTGCTCGCCATGCCGTGGAGAACCTGGCCGCTCAGGTTTCCGACCTCTCTGGACAGTTCCAGAGTCTACGTCTCGTGCCACCTGTTACTTCCTGGCCTGCCGAGCCTCCAGAACCTAGGGTTAATAACCCACCTTGCTACTCCGGGCAGCCCACTGAGTGCCGCTCCTTTCTCACGCAGTGTGAGATTGTGTTCTCTCTCCAACCCAACACATACTCTAGAGAGAGCTCGGGTTGCTTACGTCATTTCACTCCTTACTGGCCGGGCTCGAGAATGGGGCACAGCTATCTGGGAGGCAAGGGCTGATTGCTCTAACAAGTTCCAGAACTTTAAAGAGGAGATGATTCGGGTTTTTGACCGTTCAGTTTTTGGTAGGGAGGCTTCTAGGGCCCTGGCTTCCTTATGCCAAGGTGAACGGTCCATAACGGATTATTCTATTGAGTTTCGCACTCTTGCTGCCTCTAGTGAGTGGAACGAGCCGGCGCTGCTCGCTCGTTTTCTGGAGGGACTCCACGCAGTGGTTAAGGATGAGATTCTCTCCCGGGAGGTTCCTTCAGATGTGGACTCTTTGATTGCTCTCGCCATCCGCATAGAACGACGGGTAGATCTTCGTCACCGGGCTCGTGGAAGAGAGCTCGCATCAACGGTGTTTCCCTGCTCCGCATCGCAACCATCTCCCTCCTCTGGCTCAGAGTCTGAGCCCATGCAGCTGGGAGGGATTCGCATCTCGACTAAGGAGAGGGAACGGAGGATCACCAACCGCCTGTGCCTCTATTGCGGAGTTGCTGGACATTTTGTTAATTCATGTCCAGTAAAAGCCAGAGCTCATCTGTAAGCGGAGGGCTACAGGTGAGCGCAACTACTCAAGTCTCTCCATCAAAATCCTGTACTACTTTGTCGGTCCATCTACGCTGGACCGGTTCGGGTGCTACATGTAGTGCCTTGATAGACTCTGGGGCTGAGGGTTGTTTCATGGACGAAGCATGGGTTCGGAAACATGACATTCCTTTCAGAGAGTTAGAGAAGCCTACGCCCATGTTCGCCTTAGATGGTAGTCATCTTCCCAGTATCAGATTTGAGACACTACCTTTAACCCTCACAGTATCTGGTAACCACAGTGAGACTATTTCTTTTTTGATTTTTCGTTCACCGTTTACACCTGTTGTTTTGGGTCATCCCTGGCTAGTATGTCATAATCCTTCTATTAATTGGTCTAGTAATTCTATCCTATCCTGGAACGTTTCTTGTCATGTGAAGTGTTTAATGTCTGCCATCCCTCCCGTTTCTTCTGTCCCTACTTCTCAGGAGGAACCTGGCGATTTGACAGGAGTGCCGGAGGAATATCATGATCTGCGCACGGTCTTCAGTCGGTCCCGAGCCAACTCCCTTCCTCCTCACCGGTCGTATGATTGTAGTATTGATCTCCTTCCGGGGACCACTCCTCCTCGGGGTAGACTATACTCTCTGTCGGCTCCCGAACGTAAGGCTCTCGAGGATTATTTGTCTGTGTCTCTTGACGCCGGTACCATAGTGCCTTCTTCCTCTCCGGCCGGGCGGGGTTCTTTTTGTTAAGAAGAAGGACGGTACTCTGCGCCCCTGCGTGGATTATCGAGGGCTGAATGACATAACGGTTAAGAATCGTTATCCGCTTCCCCTTATGTCATCAGCCTTCGAGATTCTGCAGGGAGCCAGGTGCTTTACTAAGTTGGACCTTCGTAACGCTTACCATCTCGTGCGCATCAGAGAGGGGGACGAGTGGAAAACGGCGTTTAACACTCCGTTAGGGCATTTTGAGTACCGGGTTCTGCCGTTTGGTCTCGCCAATGCGCCAGCTGTTTTTCAGGCATTAGTTAATGATGTTCTGAGAGACATGCTGAACATCTTTGTTTTTGTCTATCTTGACGACATCCTGATTTTTTCTCCGTCACTCGAGATTCATGTTCAGCACGTTCGACGTGTTCTACAGCGCCTTTTAGAGAATTGTCTCTACGTAAAGTCTGAGAAGTGCTCTTTTCATGTCTCCTCCGTTACTTTTCTCGGTTCCATTATTTCCGCTGAAGGCATTCAGATGGATTCCGCTAAGGTCCAAGCTGTCAGTGATTGGCCCGTTCCAAGGTCACGTGTCGAGTTGCAGCGCTTTTTTAGGTTTCGCTAATTTCTATCGGCGTTTCATTCGTAATTTCGGTCAAGTTGCTGCCCCTCTCACAGCTCTTACTTCTGTCAAGACGTGTTTTAAGTGGTCCGGTTCCGCCCAGGGAGCTTTTGATCTTCTAAAAGAACGTTTTACGTCCGCTCCTATCCTCGTTACTCCTGACGTCACTAGACAATTCATTGTCGAGGTTGACGCTTCAGAGGTAGGCGTGGGAGCCATTCTATCCCAGCGCTTCCAGTCTGACGATAAGGTTCATCCTTGCGCTTATTTTCTCATCGCCTGTCGCCATCTGAGCGCAACTATGATGTGGGTAACCGTGAACTGCTCGCCATCCGCTTAGCCCTAGGCGAATGGCGACAGTGGTTGGAGGGGGCGACCGTTCCTTTTGTCGTTTGGACAGACCATAAGAACCTTGAGTACATCCGTTCTGCCAAACGACTTAATGCCCGTCAAGCTCGTTGGGCGTTGTTTTTCGCTCGTTTCGAGTTTGTGATTTCTTACCGTCCGGGTAGCAAGAACACCAAGCCTGATGCCTTATCCCGTCTGTTTAGTTCTTCTGTGGCTTCTACTGATCCCGAGGGGATTCTTCCTTATGGGCGTGTTGTCGGGTTAACAGTCTGGGGAATTGAAAGACAGGTTAAGCAAGCACTCACGCACACTGCGTCGCCGCGCGCTTGTCCTAGTAACCTCCTTTTCGTTCCTGTTTCCACTCGTCTGGCTGTTCTTCAGTGGGCTCACTCTGCCAAGTTAGCTGGTCATCCCGGTGTTCGAGGCACTCTTGCGTCTATTCGCCAGCGCTTTTGGTGGCCGACTCAGGAGCGTGACACGCGCCGTTTCGTGGCTGCTTGTTCGGACTGCGCGCAGACTAAGTAGGGTAACTCTCCTCCTGCCGGTCGTCTCAGACCGCTCCCATTCCTTCTCGACCATGGTCTCACATCGCCCTAGACTTCATTACCGGTCTGCCTTTGTCTGCGGGGAAGACTGTGATTCTTACGGTTGTCGATAGGTTCTCTAAGGCGGCACATTTCATTCCCCTCGCTAAACTTCCTTCCGCTAAGGAGACGGCACAAATCATTATCGAGAATGTATTCAGAATTCATGGCCTCCCGTTAGACGCCGTTTCAGACAGAGGCCCGCAATTCACGTCACAGTTTTGGAGGGAGTTCTGTCGTTTGATTGGTGCGTCCGTCAGTCTCTCTTCCGGGTTTCATCCCCAGTCTAACGGTCAAGCAGAGAGGGCCAATCAGACGATTGGTCGCATACTACGCAGCCTTTCTTTCAGAAACCCTGCGTCTTGGGCAGAACAGCTCCCCTGGGCAGAATACGCTCACAATTCGCTTCCTTCGTCTGCTACCGGGTTATCTCCGTTTCAGAGTAGTCTGGGTTACCAGCCTCCTCTGTTCTCATCCCAGCTTGCCGAGTCCAGCGTTCCCTCCGCTCAAGCGTTTGTCCAACGTTGTGAGCGCACCTGGAGGAGGGTGAGGTCTGCACTTTGCCGTTACAGGGCACAGACTGTGAGAGCCGCCAATAAACGCAGGATTAAGAGTCCAAGGTATTGTTGCGGCCAGAGAGTGTGGCTTTCCACTCGCAACCTTCCTCTTACGACAGCTTCTCGTAAGTTGACTCCGCGGTTCATTGGTCCGTTCCGTGTCTCCCAGGTCGTCAATCCTGTCGCTGTGCGACTGCTTCTTCCGCGACATCTTCGTCGCGTCCATCCTGTCTTCCATGTCTCCTGTGTCAAGCCCTTTCTTCGCACCCCAGTTCGTCTTCCCTCCCCCCCTCCCGTCCTTGTCGAGAGCGCACCTATTTACAAGGTACATAAGATCATGGACATGCGTTCTCGGGGACGGGGTCACCAATACTTAGTGGATTGGGAGGGTTACGGTCCTGAGGAGAGGAGTTGGGTTCCGTCTCGGGACGTGCTGGACCGTTCACTCATTGATGATTTCCTCCGTTGCCGCCAGGATTCCTCCTCGAGTGCGCCAGGAGGCGCTCGGTGAGTGGGGGGTACTGTCATGTTTTGTCATTTATTATCTTGTCTTGTCCCTGTGCTTCCCATTCTATTCGTTTCCCTCTGCTGGTCTTATTAGGTTCTTTCCCTCTTTCTATCCCTCTCTCTCCCCTCCCTCTCTCACTCTCTCGCTCTCTCTTCTCTCTATCGTTCCGTTCCTGCTCCCAGCTGTTCCTATTCCCCTAATCAATCATTTAGTCTTCCCACACCTGTTCCCGATCCTTTCCCCTGATTAGAGTCCCTATTTCTTCCTTTGTGTTCCGTTCCTGTCCTGTCGGTTCCTTGTCTAGAATTCACCGTGCTGTGTTTGTGTATCGCCCTGTCGTGTCGTGTTTTCCTCAGATGCTGCGTGGTGAGCAGGTGTCTGAGTCTGTCTGGTTCAAGTGCCTTCCCGAGGCAACCTGCTGTTCACCTGCTGTTCAAGATCGAGTCTCCAGTTTGTCCTCGTCATTTCGAGTGAAAGTTGTGTTCTTTTGTTTGTATTTACTTTACTGGATTAAAGACTCTGTTTTCGCCAAGTCGCTTTTGGGTCCTCTTTCACCTGCATGACACTCTTCGTCGCGCGCCACCAGACTTATTTCCAACTCTGACTCCCTGTATCAAAACTCTAAATTCTTCCTCATTTGGGAAGAAACAAGCCTGAATCCTTGAACAAAGACTGTTGACATCTATTGGAAGCCATAGGAATTGCAATCTGGGAGCTGGAATTGCATCGGACCCATAGCTTTCCATTGAAAGAGCGTGGGCTCTCTTCTTTGGATTTTTTGGCTACCATATCAATTGTGTAATAGTCTCAGACATTATTTGAACTTTTCTACGAACTTCAACGTGTTGTCTATCCAATGGTACCAATTATATGCATATCCTGGCTTCTGGGCCTGAGTAACAGGCAGTTTACTTTGGCACATCAGTCAGACAGGAAGTGGAGAAAAATAGACCCTAGCCTGAAGAAGTTGTGCTGAGTTTATATATAAATATGAATATTTATAAATATAGTGCCTTTAGAAAGTATTCACACCCCTTGACTTTTTCCCCATTTTGTTGTGTTACAGCCTGATTGAAATTGTATTACTATATTTTTTATTCACTGGCCTACATACACTACCCCATAATGGCAAAGTGGAATTGTGTTTTTCAAAAATGTAAAACATTTATTTAAAAAAATGAAAAGCTGAAATGTCTTGAGTCAATAAGCATTCAACCCCTTTGCTATGGCAAGCCTAAATAAGTTCAGGAGTAAGAATGTACTTAACAAGTCACATAATAATGTGCATGGACTCACTCTGTGTACAATAATAGTGTTTGACATGATTTTTGAATGACTACCTCATCTCTGTACTCCAGACGAGCTTAAATGCCATACAACTCTCCTCCCGTTGCCTCCAACTGCTGTTAAATGCAAGTAAAACTAAATGCATGCTCTTCAACCGATCGCTGCCCACACCTACCTGCCCATCACTACTCTGGACGGTTCTGACTTAGAATATGTGGACAACTACAAATACCTAGGTGTCTGGTTAGACTGTAAACTCTCCTTCCAGACTCACATTAAGCATCTCCACTCCAAAATTAAATCTAGAATCAGCTTCCTATTTCACAAAAAAGCATCCTTCACTCATGCTGTCAAACATACCCTTGTAAAACTGACTATCCTACCGATCCTTGTCTTCGGTAATGTAATTTACAAAATAGCCTCCAACCCTCTACTTAGCAAATTGGATGCAGTCTATCACACTGCCATCCATTTGGTCACCATATACTACCCCCATATATTTTTATTTTTTTGCTCCTTTGCACTCCAGTATCTCTACTTGCACATCCATCTTCTGCACATCTATCATGCCAGTGTTTAATTGCTAAATTGTGATTATTTCGCCACTACGGCCTATTTATTGCCTTACCTCCCTAATCTTGCTTCATTTGCACACACTGTACATAGACTTTTCTAGTGTGTCATTGACTGTACGTTTGTTTATTCCATGTGTAACTCTGTGTTGTTTGTGTCGGAGTGCTTTGCTTTTTCTTGGCCAGGTCGCAGTTGTAAATGAGAACTTTCTCTCAACTGGCCTACCTGGTTAAATAACGGTGAAAAAAATATATACATACATGTATCAGGTTTCAAGGTAAGACCCAAATGCAGACTGTGTGGAAGTAACAATGTTTATTACAGCAACAGGGGCAGGCAAACGACAGGTCAAGTCAGGCAGGGGTTGATAATCCAGAGTAGTGGGGAAAAGGTACAGGACAGCAGGCAGGCTCAGGGTCAGGTCAGGCAGAGGTCAGTAATCCAGAGTAGGGGCAACGGTACAGTACGGCAGGCAGGTTTAGAGTCAGGGCAGGCAGGAATGGTCAAAACTGTGAAAAACAGAAAACAGGCACAATAGGCAAGACAGGAGCAGGTGGAAAACCACTGGTAGATTTGAAGAACAAAATGAACTGGCAACAGACAAACAGAGAACACAGGTATAAATATATAGGGGATAATGGGGAAGATGGGTGACACCTGGAGGGGGGTGAAGACAATCACAAGGACAGGTGAAACAGATCAGGGCGTGACAAATATCTGTAAGATGCCTCAGTCGAGTAGGGAATTTCAAACACAGATTTAACCTCAAAGATCAGGGAGGTTTTGCAATGCCTTCCAAAAAAAGAGAGCCATTTGGTAGATGGGTACAAATAAAAAAGCAGACATTGAATATCCCTTTGAGCATGGTAAAGTTATTAATTACACTTTGGATGGTGTATCAATACACCCAGCCACGACAAAGATAAAGTTGTCCTTCCTTAACTCAGTTATCAGAGAGGAAGGAAACCAATCAGGGAGTTCACCATGAGTTCACCAGAGTTACCTCTGCTGTTTGTGAGAAAACTGAGGATGGGGATCAACAACATTGTAGTTACACAATACGAACCTAATTGACAGAGTGAAAAGAAGAAAGCTTGTACCGAATACAAATATAGCAACATGTGCATCCTGTTTGCAACAAGGCACTAAAGTAATAATGCAAAAAATGTTGCAAAGCAATACACTTTTTGTCATGAATACAAAGTGTTAGGTTTGGTGCAAATCCAATACAACACATTACTGAGTACCACTCTCCATATTTTCAAGCATAGTGGTGGCTGCATCAAGTTATGGGTACACTTGTAATCGTTAAGGACTGTGGAGCTATTCCAGGATAAAAAAAGAAACAATGTAGCTAAGCACAGGCAAAATCCTATAGAATAATCTGGTTCAGTCTGCTTTCACCAGACAATGGGAGATGATTTCCCCTTTATGCAGGACAATAATGTAAAACACAAGGTCAAATCTACACTGGAGTTGCTTAACAAGAAGACAGTGAATGTTCCTGAGTGGACAAGTTACAGTTTTTACGTAAATCTGCTTGAAGATTTATGGCAAGACCTGAGAATGGTTGTCTAGCAATGATGAACAACAAATTTGACAGAGCTTGAAGAATTTTGAAAATAACAAGGGGCAAATGGTGTGGAAAGCTCTTAGATACCCAGAAAGAATCACAGCTGTGATCGCTGCCACAGGTGATTCTAACATGTATTGACTCAGGGGGTTGAATACTTATTTAAACAAAGTATATTAGTGTTTCTTTTTCTATACATTTTTTACAAATGTTAGAATTTTTCTTCCATTCTGATATTACAGCGTATTGTGTGTAGATTGTAGTTTTTTTGTTTGTTTTTACTATTAACTCATTTTTAATCCCACTTTGTAACACACCAAAATGTGGAAAAAGTCCAGGGGTGTGAATACTTTCTGAAGACATATTCAGACTCCTTGACTTTTTCAAAAAAATTTATGAACCAATCTTTTTCTAAAATTGATTAAATAAAACTAAGTAAAACTAGGTTTTTAGAAATGTTTGCAAATGTATAAAAAAAACTGAAACATCGTATTTACATAACTATTCAGACCCTTTGCTATGAGACTCGAAATTGAGCTCAGGTGCATCCTGTTTCCATTGATCATCCTTGAGATGTTTCTACAACTTGATTGGTGTCCACCTGTTGTAAAATCAATTGATTGGACATGATTTGGAAAGGCACACACCTGTCTATATGAGGTCCCACGGTTAACAGTGAATTTCAGTGCAAAAAGCAAGCCATGACGTCGAAGGAATTGTCCGTAGAGCTCTGAGACAGGATTGTGTCGAGGCACAGATCTGGAGAAGTGTACCAAAACAATTCTGCAGCATTGAAGGTCCCCAAGAACACAGAAGCCTCCATCATTATTAAGAAGCCTCCACCAATACTTTTTCTTAAGCTGGCAGGTCAGGCAAACTGAGCAATTGGGGGAGAAAGTGTTTGGTCAGGGAGGTGAACAAGAACCCGATGGTCACTCTCACAGAGCTCCAGAGTTCCTCTGTGGAGATTAGAGAATATTCCAGAAGGACAACCATCTCTGCAACACTCCACCAATCAGGCCTTTATGGTAGAGTGGCCAGACGGAAGCTAAAGTCACATTACAGCCCGCTTAAAGGAGTCTGACCATGAGAAACAAGATTCTCTGGTCTGATGAAACCAAGATTGAACACTTTGGCTTGAATGCCAAGCGTCACGTCTGGATGAAACCTAGCACCATCCTTACGGTGAAACATGATAGTAGCAGCATCATGCTGTGGGGATGTTTTTAAGAGGCATGGACTGGGAGACTAGTCAGGATTCAGGGAAAGATGAACGGAGCAATGTACAGAGAGATCCTTGATGAACACCTGCTCCAGAGCACTCAGGACCTCAGACTGGGGTGAAGGTTCACCTTCCAACAGGACAATGACCCTAAGCACACAGCCAAGACAATGCAGGACTGGCCATGGGACAAGTCTCTGAATGTCCTTGAGTGGCCAAACCAGAGGGGGACTGGAATCCAATCAAACATTTCCGGATAGACCTGAAAATAGTGTGTAGTGACGCTCCCCATTCAACCTGGCAGAGCTTGAGAGGATCTTCAGAGAATAAGGTAAAAAATTCCCCAAATACAGGTGTGCCAAGCTTGTAGCATCATATCCAAGAAGAATTGAGGTTGTAATCCCTGCAAAAGGTGCTTCAACAATGTACTGAGTAAGGGGTCTGAAAACTTAGGTCAATGTTATATTTCCATTTTTTATTTTTAAGAAATTTAGTACTTTGTCGTTATGGGCTATGCTTTGTCGTTATGGGCTATTGTGTGTAGATTGATGAGGCGGGAAAACAATTGAATCCATTTTAAAATAAGGCTGTAAAGTAACAAAATTAGGAAAAAGTCAAGGGGTAATACTTTCCGAATGCACTGTATATGCTGACTGCACAAGCAGCAGGACTTCTGGTTTCTCATTTGCCTTAATAAAAGATTCACTTCGCACAACAGTAAGACCACATAATAGGGCAACAATATTTGTTGACACAGATATACTAATCCCGATATTTCACATTGTTTGTCTGCATAATTTAAATCTAACAATAATTTGCATGAGACAAAGACTACTTGATCAATAGTTATTGCTATAGTATCTTATTGTGCCATTGGTGCCAATGACATCTATAGTGCCACCACTACTTTGAGAATCTTCAAAGTAGCCACCCTTTGCCTTGATGACAGCGTTGCACACTCTTGGCATTCTTAATTAACAGGTGTGCCTTGTTAAAAGGTCATTTGTGGAATTTCTTTCCTTCTTAATTTGTTTGAGCCAATTAGTTGTGTTGTGACAAGATAGGGGTGGTTTACAGAAGATAGCCTTATTTGGTAAAAGACCAAGTCCATATTATGGCAAGAACAGCTCAAATAAGCAAAGAGAAACGACAGTCCATCATAACTTTTTAAGAGATGAAGGTCAATCAAACAGGAAAATGTCAATATCTTTGAACATTTCTTCAAGTGTAGACCCAAAAACCATCCAGCACTATGATGAAGCTGGCTCTCATGAGGACCACCACAGGAAAGGAAGAGAGTTACCTCTGCAGCAGAGGATAAGTTCATTAGAGTTACCAGCCTCAGATATTGCAGCTTAAAAAATGCTTCACAGAGTTCAAGTATTTGTGGTTCCAACTGCTGTGTCTTTGTGAGATGCAGAGTAGGTGAATGGATGATCTCCGCATGTGTGGCTCCCACCGTGAAGCATGGAGGAGGAGGTGAGATGGTGTGGGGGTGCTTTTCTGGTGACACTGTCAGTAATTTATTTAGCGTTTAAGGCACACTTAACCAGCATGGCTACCACACATTCTGCAACGATATGCCATGCCATCTGGTTTGCGCTTAGTGGGACTATCATTTGTTTTCAACATGACAATGACCCAGAACACACCTCTAGGCTGTGTAAGGGCTATTTGACCAAGAAGAAGAGTGATGGAGTGCTGCATCAGATGACCTGGCCTCCACAATCACCCAACCTCAACTCAATGGAGATGATTTGGGATGAGTTGGACCGCAGAGTGAAGGAAAAGCAGCCAACAAGTGCTCAGCATGTGGGAACTGTTGGAAAAGCATTCAAAATGAAGCTGGTTCAGAGAATGCCAAAAGTGTGCAAAGCTGTCAGAGGCTGTTATGCAGGTGAATGAGGACCCAAAAGCGACTTGGCGAAAACAGAGTCTTTAATCCAGTAAAGTAAAAATACAATCAAATAAAACAATTTCCACTCGTAATGACGAGAACCGACTGGAGACTTGATCTTGAACTGCAGGTTGCCTCGGGAAGGCACTTGAACTTAGCAGACTCAGACACCTGCTCACCACGCAGCATCTGAGGGAAACACGACACGACAATACACAAACACAGCACGGTGAACAATAGACAAGGATCCGACAGGACAGGAACGGAAAACAAGGGAAGAAATAGGGACTCTAATCAGGGGAAAAGATAAGGAACAGGTGTGGGAAGACTAAATGATTGATTAGGGGAATAGGAACAGCTGGGAGCAGGAACGGAACGATAGAGAGAGGAGAGAGAGAGAGGGAGGGGGAGAGAGAGGGATAGAAAAAGGGAACGAACCTAATAAGACCAGCAGGGGGAAACGAACAGAAGGGAAAGCATAATGACAAGACAATATATGACAAAACATGACAGAGGCAAAGGGTGGCTACTTTGGAGAATCTAAAATCCCAAATACATTTTGATTTGTTTAACAATTTTTTGGTTACTACTTGATTCTATATGTTATTTAATAGTTTTGATATATTCACTATTATTCTACAATGTAGAAAATAGTAACAATGACAATTAAACTTGATTGAGTAGGAGTGTCCAAACTTTTGACTTTATATAACTACTGTATATACCTGAACAAAAATATAAATGCAACAATTTCAATGATTTTACTGAGTTACAGTTCATATAAGGAAATCTGTCAATTGAAATAAATGCATTAGGCCCTAATCTATGGATTTCACATGACTGGGCAGGGGTGCAGCCATGGGTGGGCCTAGGAGGTCATTGGCTTGGGAACCAGGCCCACCCACTGGGGAGCCGGGCCCAGCAAATCCAAATTAATTTTCCCCCACAAAAGGGATTTATTACAGACAGAAATACTCCTCAGTTTCATCTGATGTCTGGGTGGCTGGTCTCAGATGATCCTGCAGGTGAAGAAGCCAGAAGTGGAGGTCCTGGGCTGGTGTAGTTACATGTGGTCTGCGGTTGTGAGGCAGGTTGGACGTACTACCAAATTCTCTAAAATGACAATGGAGCTAGCTTATGGTAGAGAAATTAACATTCAATTATCTGGCAACAGCTCTGGTGGACATTCCTGCAGTCAGCATGCCAATTGCACGGTCCCTCAACTTGAGAATTGCTCAACATGCTGACACAATTGTGGCATTGTGTTGTGTGACAACAATGCACATTTTAGAGTGGCCTTTTATTATCCCCAGCACAAGGTGCACTTGTGTAATTATCATGCTGTTTAATCAGCTTCTTGATCTTGCACACCTGTCAGGTGGAAGGATTATCTTGGCAAAGGAGAAATGCTCACTAACTGGGAAGTAAACACATTTCTTTACAAAATTTGAGCGAAATAACCTTCTTGTGTGTATGGTACATTTTGGGGATCTTTTATTTCAGCTCATGAAACATGGGACCAACACTCTAAAATCAAATCACATGTGGCCTTTATATTTTTGTTCATTAATAAGTAAGGCCCCATGACCATTGGTTCAGTTCTTGTAGCCCTGCTGTAATATGGTTCCATCTTGTGGTGTCGCGCGGCCGACTTTGAATGCAGCAACTAATGATTCTCAAAATTATTAGAGGCTAATTCATTGAGTCTATATTCCAAATCAAGAGTCAATCTGATTTATGGATCATGAGGAGATAAAAAAAATGTTTATTTAGCATTAGCATTAACACGTGCTAGGCACAGTGCAGCCATATTTGAGGAGAAGATGATTGCAGCTTATTATGAGCATTAGCATTACACATGCAGTTGTTAATGAGTTGTTAAAGTTGCACTATGCAGAAATTGCTCCATCATTTCATGGTTGCTAAAATTCGAATAGTTTGCCTAATTTCAGTTTATGTGACAAAACACACACGTATAGTGTAGATCAGTGGTTCCCAAACTTTTGATAGTCCCGTAACCCTTCAAAAATTCAACATTCTCAAAGGTTGTTTTTTGCCACCATTGTAAGCCTGCCACACACACACTATACGATCCATTATTAGACATAAGAATGAGTGAGAGTTTTTGTCACAACCCAGCTCGTGGGAAGTGACAGAGAGCTCTTATAGAACTATGGCACAAATAATATTATAATAATCAATCATTTTGCTCTTCATTTAGCCATTTTACATATAAAACCTTATTTGTTCATCAAAAATTGTGAATAACTCACCACAGGTTAATGTTAATGGTGTGCTTGTTGGGTTGTATTGGAGAGAGTCTCAGTCTTAAATAATTTTCCACACACAGTCTGTGACTGCATTTAGTTTACATGCTAGTGAGGGCCGAGAATCTACTCTCACATAGGTACGTGGTGGCAAAGGTCATCAGTGTCTTAACAGCGCGATTTAAAAGGTAGGATACTCTGAGCGCAGGCCTATCCAGAAATCTGGCAGTGACTTCTGATTAAATTACATTTTCACAGAACCGCTTGTTGCAATTTGGTAAGTGGACTGGAGACAGGGCATGAAAGGTGTCACGTTCTGACCTTAGTTCCTTTGTTTTGACTTTGTCTTAGTATTGTCAGGGCGTGAGTTGGGGGGGGCAGACTATGTGCGTTTTATATGATTTGGTATTTCTGTGTTTGGCCTGGTATGGTTCTCAATCTGAGGCAGGTGTCGTTGGTTGCCTGGGGAAGTCAGTGTAGTCGAAAGAAATGGGTATTCATAAGATCAGGAAACTTAAGGAAACTTGTGTAAGGCAATGAAATGGGCTGCCTTGAGAACCGATCAATGACCATCGGGGTAGTGGTAAGCCCTTGAGATGAAGGTAACGCTGTGATAAAGTCTACGGACAGGTTTGACTTGGGATACATGGAACTCACACTTCTCAATCTTGACGTATAGTTGACTCTGCAGGAGGCGTCTCAGGACGTGGTGGCCATGCAGGATGTGTTCCGGGAGGGTCTTGAAGAAGATCAGGACGTTGTCAAGGTAAAAAAGATTAACCGATTTAACATATCCCTAATAGTTAGCAATGGAGATTTCAGGGTTTTTGGTGGTTTTCCTAAACCAGGATTGAGACATGGCTAAGACATCTGGGTTGGCAGAGTGTGCTAAAGCAGTGAGTAAAACAAACTTAGGGAGTAGGCTTCTAATGTTAACATGCATGAAACCAAGGCTTTTACGTTTACAGAAGTCAACAAATGAGAGTACCTGGGCAGGGGGAGTGAAGCTAGGCACTGCAGGACCTGGATTAACCTCCACATCACCAGAGGAACAGAGGAGAAGTAGGATAAGGGTACGGCTAAAGACTATACGAACTGGCCGTCGAGCACTTTCGGAACAGAGAGTAAAAGGAGTAGGTTTCTGGGCACGATAGCATAGATTCAAGGCATAGTGTACAGACAAAGGTAAGGTAGGATGTGAGTACATTGGAGGTAAACCTAGGCATTGAGTAATGATGAGAGAGATATAGTCTCTAGAGACGTTTAAACAAGGTGATGTCATCGCATCTGTAGGAGGTGGAACAACATGGTTGGGTAAGGCATATTGAACAGGGCTAGAGGCTCTACAGTGAAATAAGACAGTAATCACTAACCAGGACAGTAATGGACGAGGCATATTGATATTAGAGAGAGGCATGCGTAGCCAAGTGAGCATATGGGTCCAGTGAGTGGTTGGGCTGACTGGGGACATGGCGATTCAGACAATTAGCAAGCTGATGCTAACAAGCTAACAGTTAGTAGACCGGGGCTAAACAAGCTAGCAGTTGCAGACTGGGGATGGCAAGCTAGCAGTTAGCAGACCGGGGCAAGCCTTCTAGCAGTTAACAGACCGGTGCTAGCAAGTTAGCCTTTGGGGGACGTCTCAATGGAGGTAAGTCTGCTTTCTCTTCTTCGTGCGGTGACGTCGATAGACCAGTCGTGGAATTAGTAGGGTTACAAGTAGCTCTAGGTAGCTAGTAGGACGCGGTTAGCAGAATGGGCCTTCAGCCAGATTATGTCGGTATTCCAGTCGTAGAGGATCAGTGGGCTGGCAGTAGAAGGGGTCCGGATATTGTAGCCCAGGAGTGGGCTTCGGTGGTAGCACAGGAGCCCTGGCCAGGTTAGCTTCAGGCTAATTGGTGCTTGCTCCGGGATGGAAACGCTAGCCAGGAGTAGTCACCTGGGATTGCGGTTAGCTAGTTGCGAAGATCCAGATGAAAATGTTCAGAGTTTGTGGTAGGAATACGGGGATATGGGTAAATACTTTTTTTAAATAATAGGTCCATTATGCTGGTTTAAGGGTCATTAGGCCATATGATAGTATGTGTTTAACTCATAGAGATACTACATCATGATGGATTATGTTTTCATGGGTGTGTTTTAAATGAAGACATAACTACAATGTAGCAACTTTAACCCAACACCTAGCAACCTTGTCAAGAGGTTTGGACCTCTTGGCATACCTGTGAAGGTTTTGGCTTGACAGTCACAGGACTATCCCTCCCCCCCCCCCCCCATCCCCAATGTAGGCAATGCATTTATTGTGCTGTGATTAGGGATGATCATACTATTATAATGTAATTTACTAGTGTTGTTTGCAGAATTATCTACCCTCGCATTAACCACTGTTGTGCTCCTACTCATTAAGACTTGTGTCCTTCCTTTCTGGATAAATCAGGCCTGACTATACTTACGATCCACCATCTCTACACTTATCACCCTACCTGAGATAATAGCAGATTTCTAACCCCAGTTTCCATGGAGATACATTTTCTGCCACTAGTTACAATGTGTTCTACACTCTGTGCAGAATGTAGCCTAGAGCTGTGGCAGAGCAGCATGACATTTAATAACATTACCTGAAGGAAAGAGCACCACTTAGGTCACCGTATGACAATGTGAAATGAGTTATTCACATAGAGTTTCTCCTTAGGTGGTCATCATGTTCTTTGGCTTTTTTAGTGCCTTCAACACCATCTAGCCACATTATCTAACTCGCAAACTCCAGGTCGTGCAGTTACATCCTTCCACCATCACCAGGATAATGGACTTCCTCACTGACAGGCTGCAGTGGGTCGTCAGACTACAGAATCACTCTGTAGGTGCACCACAAGGGATGGTTTTGTCACCATTCCTCTTCACTCTCTACGAAACTAAGCTAGTAATCCATAGAATATAGTGTATTTGTCATTTTAGTGAATTATCGCTTGAACAAATGTGTGATGAACATGAATTTCTACATTTGATGATGTGATTAAAATAAAAGGAAGGGTATAATCTTTATTTAATAATTAAATGTTTGTACTTTTCTATCGAAAAGTTAATTCTTTTAACGGTCCAATGCATATGTTTTTATCTCTTTTTATATCAAATAATTTCTGGTTAACTATTAAAGACATGCTCCAGAACTTTGGAAACTACTAAATATTTTTTGAACCTCACACTTTATTGGGCTGGATGTGTCAATGTGTAATTCATACATGCATAATCTATGACCAGAATCATGGTTTTACCTCAATTAGCCATGAAATCCTTAGTTTAAAAGCAACAGTTTGTCTGGAAGCATTTTACCTACATTTTCCCCCACGTGGGCCAACCCCCTAGCAATTAGAGTTCAACCAATGAGCTTCGGCCCCTTGCCATTTGAGTGACAGTTTGCAAGAGGCACATCATGCACACAAAGCACAGCGAGAGAGAGAGCAATGACGTGGTGCACATACTGTATCTGCACATTCAGTGCTTCCAGAAAGTATTCCCTTATCTTATTCCACATTTTGTTGTGTTACAGCCTGAATTCAAAATGGATTAAGTAAAATGAAAAATCTCACCCATCGACACACAATGCCCCATCATGACAAAGAGGAAACATGATTTAGCACATTTTTGCAAATCTATTGAAAATGAAATACTTAAATCACACCCCTGAGTCAATACTTTCTAGAAGCACCTTTGGCAGCGATTACAGCTGTGAGTCTTTCTAGGTAGGTCTCTAAGAGCTTTGAAAACCTGGATTGTACAATATTTGCACATTTTTCTATTTAAAATTCTTCAAGCTCTGTCAAGTTGGTTGTTACTCATTGTTAGCCATTTTTAAGTCTTTTTCAAGCCAGTGTCGTTTTGGGAAGCAACTCCATTGTATATTTGGCCTTGAGTTTTAGGTTATTGTCCTTCTGAAAGGTGAATTTGTCTCCCAGTGTCTTTTGGAACGCATACTGAACCAGGTTTTCCACTGGGATGTTTCTTGAGCATAGCTCTATTCTGTGTATTTTTCTCCTAAAAAAAATCCATAGTCCTAGCCGATGACAATCATACCCATAACAGTGATAACAGAGTGACAATCATACCCATAACAGAAATTACAATGATTTGGTGGATACAGGAAATTTCCATTGTGTGTAAGCCAGTGACCAAAAAAATCTAAATGTAATACATTTTTAACTCAGGCTGTAACACAACAAAATGTGGAAATAGTCTTTTTGTGAATACTTTCTGAAGGTGCTGTGTGTGGTTTTTTGGGGCCTTGTCACAATACATTAAATAATAAAATAAGATGATTTTAAAATGTAAAAAATTGAGTGGCAAAACTGTTAAATATTATCCTAAATATAAACCATCTATTTAGTGAATATCACTGGTGTTAAATATGAGGGTTTCGGTATTAAATGTAATTTATATTTTTTTACACTTTCATTTATTTTATTCGCTGTCAATATGCCTTTATTGTAAATGTTTTGACACCAAACTGGTGGCAGTTGGGAAATCAGTAAATATACTGAACAAAAATATAAACGCAACATGCAACAATTTCAATGATTTTACCAAGTTACAGTTCATATAAGGATTTCAGTCAATTGAAATATATTCATTAGGCCCTAATCTATGGCCTTCACATGACTGGGCATACTTGGGGGCCAGGACCAGCCAATCAGAATTTGTTTTTGTTTTCTGTACAAAAGGGCTTTATTACAGACAGAAATACTCTTCAGTTTCATCAGCTGTCCAGGTGGCTGGACTCAGACGATCTCACAGGTGAAGAAGCCGGATGTAGAGGTCCTGGGCTGGTGTGTTTACACGTGGTCTGTGGTTGTGAGGCCAGTTGGACATACTGCCAAATTCTCAAAAAACAATGTTGGATGCAGTTTATGGTAGAGAAATTAACTTTCAATTTCCTGGCAACAGCTCTGGTGGACATACCTGCAGTCAATTGCATTCTCCCTCAAAACTTGAGACATCTGTTGCATTGTGTTGTGTGACAAAACTGCACATTTTAAAGTGGCCTTTCTTTGTCCCCAGTACAAGGTGCACCTGTGTAATGAGTCAATTTCCTGATATGCCACACCTGTCTGGTGGATGGATTATCTTGGCAAAGGAAAAATGCACAAATTTGTGCACAACATTTTAGAGAAATAGCCTTTTTGTGCATATGGAAGATTTCTGGGATCTTTTATTCCAGCTTATGAAACATAGGACCAACACTTTACATGTTGCATTTGTATTTTTGTTCATTATAGTTGAGATTTAATTGAAAATAATGCAATTGTTGCTTAGTTGCTTTTTTTCATTAATTGGGCTATTTTCTCTTGAACCACTAGAAACTCATGGACAATATAGACACAGATATAACAATTCATACTATATATGAATACATTTTTTGAAGTCACTGAAGTATAAACTAACAAAATTACCATAGATTGCCATAGATTAACTGTTAATTACGAAAATTACCGAAGATTCCAGTAGCTTCAGTAAATTACCAATAGCTTTGTAACCCTAGCTCTGAGTGGCGAGGGGAAAACTGAAAATTGGCAGAGAGGTTTGGAACTCTCTTTCTTATTGGTCTGTTAACTAATTTACTGCCTGGGGACATCTGTCACCAGGCAGGCCAAAACTCCATCCCACCAAAACAGACTGAAATTTCAGGCAACCTTTTCAAATTGCTCTTACTCTAAAAGGGCCTTATCAAACTGTTCACAATTTCACAGTATTATTCCAACCTTATCTCAACCTACACATCGCATTTTTGTGCCAGATATAACCTTATTACTGAACCCAGATTGACATTTCAGAACTATAAGGTTCTATCTGCAATTGCACCCCCCTAAATAAAAACAGATTTTACAAATGTCTCCGGATTTTGATACTCTGCACTTTAGGTAGGCCTATCTGATATTTGAGTCTTTTTACTTTTTGTATGCAAACCATTATCTTTTTTTATTTGTTATCTAGCTTTTCCTAAACACTATTGCAATTGCTGTAGAAATGACTGTGTGAGCCTATATGAAAAATGTAGCATGGCATTATGGGAATTAATCTATTTACAGCAGGAGCAAAGCTCCCCAATCATACATTATGCAGACCTCCACACACCCACATTATATATATTTTTTTAAATCATGCTGGTCATGTGCAATAGTAAAGATATGTCAATATTTACCAAAAATGTTTTAAATGTAAATATTTAAAACAACTCTAAGTCCACTTGGATGAATCCGAATGGCTGCATGGGGACTTTCCTCAGTTAAATCGTCTGTTTGATGATGAAGGACAAATCCATCACATGACAACGTGAAGGAAGGGGTTTTAACAGCATGCACGATTGTCCACACCGACACCAGACCAAACAGCCATTTTCTCTCTACATCCCCAAAGCTGTATTAGGCACAGGCAGTTAAGGACAGGGAGGCAACATAAGGAGAGAGAAGGGTGCAGTCTGTATTGGAGGTTTCCTCTATATTACTACCCCAGGCATTTCCATTGGAAACCCCTCTCCCCCCCCTTTTTTTTGCAGAAGTACGAAAAGATGTAACGCTTGTGAGGCAGTAAAGAATGGGGGAGGTGTAGAGGAGGCAGGCACGCATACGATACGAGTGAGTGGGAGTAGGGAGGAGAGAGTGGAGGAGGGGTGGAGAGTGTGAGCATCTTTTGCAGTCGTTCAGGCTGGCAGAGAGGCAGTTTGATTGGCTGAGGGGAAGAATAGCGTCACGGCCACAGTGAGGGGAGCTCTGAGGATGCACGGCTGAGCTGGGAGGGAGGAAACACATTACATTCACTGGGAGTTTGCATGGAGAAGAGCTGAGCCTTCAACCAGCTGCACACTGGGAAGTGGCATCTTCTGCAAATTAATACGACCCTCAGGTGATATCGTCTGGACTCAACCATTCCCTTAAGGTCTCTTCATATCCAGCCGTCGTTGATCCGTCTGCTCTAACAGCTCTCCAGCTATGAACTACCTGCGCCGGCGTCTCTCTGACAGCACCTTCATCTCCAACCTTCCCAATGGCTACATGACGGACCTCCAGAGGCCTGATCCCGCTCAGCCGCCTTCCCCAGCTACAACAGCCCCACCCAAATCTCCCACGGTGGGGTCGACGCCGCCCGTCACCTCCCCTACCCCCTCCCCGGCCCCGGAGAGGAAACCCCAGCCGTCCCAGTCCAGCGGGGCAGGCTTCTTCAGCTCCATAACCAACGTAGTCAAGCAGACTGCTGCCTCAGCAGGGCTGGTGGAGCAGTCCGCGGTCACGACACCCAAGAAGTTCAAGATCCTCCTGGTCATCGATGAACCACAGCAGGAATGGTGAGCAACAAGCTGTGTCTTGCTGTAGAAAGATGCGATGTGAAGACGTGAATGATTCGTGTGTTGATGTATATGTTGTTTGTTGTTTTGTAAACCCGGAGCTGTCCTCTTGGCCAGGTCACTGTTGTAAAATAGATGTTCTGCTGCGGATCCTTTTTTGAAAAGAGGAGCTCTCAGTTGGACCCAGCTTGTGGTACAGTAGAGGTTCAAACAAACTGTCAGCCAACAGGTCTGGTGTCCATCAAGCTCTGCAGGTCAGATTTGATCAGGGTACTTGCATGGGTCGTCTAATGCCAGTGCATGTCTATCTAATGACAAAAAACAGATGCAGTGCTCAGGAGGAGAGGAGGAAACAAGGTCCACTGACTGACTCACCGTCTTAATGATATTACAGCACCGGGAAGTCTTTTTATGGCTTGCCTCACCCATATACTGTGGTTCCTGCAGTAATTGAATTCGTTGGTTTATGAAACCCTTTGACATGACATTTTTCTAAATTACAGATTGGCCTTGCAGCAGGACGAAAATCCAATATATTTTGAGGAGTTGTTGTTTTTAATCTCAATCATTGGCTTGACTTGGTATTCCAAGAAACCAGTGTGCATTCTGCCTCTATTTTGCATATTAGCTCCGTTTCCTGCAACCACCTGTGAGTGTGCGTACGATATAAACCAATTTAATTGATTAGTCTAATCAACTCAGTGAACTCAAACATGGATTTGCATCATTGCGGAGAAAGCCAATGCCATGAATCTTCAACAACCAGTGAGTGCATGGGAAATGCGTTTGTGTTTTCTTGATTAAGTAAAGACTGCAGTGATGTCCAGTCACCAATGAGGATTCCCTTTCTCACAGACATGGCATCGTTATAGGATGCATTCATGGAAAACATAAGTGATACATAGGAGTAGCACTTGAAACATTGAGTGGAAAATGACAATGTTAGTTCAGACAGACTCCTCTCTCTAATGCTGTGTGTTGGGGAGGGGGAGGCAGGGGAGGAGGCAGATCGAGATCTACTTTAAATCAAGCCTCTTTTTCTAACGTTCTGCATAATTTAAGGCAACTGCAGTGTTGTGAGTGAAAAGGTTGTCTTGCGGTTGATTCCTCTTGAAACTAGAACCAAAGAAATGCTTACATTTGATTTTATTACAAAATGTAATCCAGAGAAGGGTTCTTTGGAGGAAGGATTGTTGAAATATTTTACATTTGTATCTTCAAGCAGAATTGAGAAATAGTTAATTGAAGTTGGAATATTTGTGACATTTTGGCCTTACCCAGGCCTCCTTTAAGACTCCATCATGTTTCATCTGTATGTGCTACAAACCAAAAATTGGTGTCATATGAAGCTTTACCAGTTTGGCAGATTCTTCTATATAGTTGCACATAATATACTCTATGGGTATATCAAAGTTCCAGAGCTGGACCTCTGCATGGGGGATCACCCTTATGATATATTAAAAACAAACCATTACATTTTAAGTGAGAAGTAGGTATTGGTCCCGAAAAAGAAAGGACATATACCTGAGCACCAATGCCTACTCCACCCATGCTCTACCAAGGGTTTCCAGCACACAACTTTGACTTACTACAGTAGCTATGTTAATATATTCTACTTCAAACAACGTCTGTGCAGGTTGCTTAGGATTCAAACCTTCTCAAACTGCCTAATTCACACTATTCAATGGAATAATGGACTTTACCGTGTCCTGCTATTAAAATGATGTATACAGTGTTTTCAGAAAGTATCCATATCCCTTGACGTGTTCCACATTTTCTTGTGTTACAGCCTGGGGAGGGGGTTATGCAGGGACCAATGGGTTGCAGGAACGCCCCAAATTACGGTCCACAATCACACACTATTAGCAAACGTGCACAGCAGTACACACCGCACAGTCCCTGTCCATTGCCACTCAACAATGCTCTTTTAAGAGCAACCTAATAATTGAAAATAAGCACACACCGTGCGTGCGTATGCGGGCTGGTGTGTGTGTGTTAGGACAGGGAGGAGGTGTCAAAACTATACACGAAAGGGAATGCTAAAATGTCTCATCCGAGAAGCGAACCCAGGACCTTTGTATTGGTCGTCACTAGTTACCACTGCCACAAAGTCATAAATCCCATCTATTTCTAACATTTCTCTTCTTAAAATCTGATTTAAAACCTAACCAACCTGCTAACCTTGTGCCCAACCCTAACCTTATATTAAGACACATTTTTACGATATAGACCATTTTTACTGTGTGGCTGTGGTAACTAGTGGAAACCCATCAGATGTCGTGGCAGTGACATTAACGCTTACGCTATGAACCCTCTCATGAATGCATTCTCTTGACCCAATTTAAATGGACAGTATAGTGATGACAGGATGCTTTTGTTGTTGTTTATTCACTCAGTACTGATTGTTTACTTGGTTATAAAAAAAGAGCTGACAGTCACATAGCTAACCAAGTTAGCAAGCATGGCATTTTCCTTTCACTGCACAAAGGTCATGCAAGCAAGCAATGATGTTGGTGGTGTTTCACCTGGGTGCACCCCGGGCTACTTTGTACTTGGATGGTGACTTCAGGTTTTCGGGAATACATTGAAAAGTAACTTGACACTTTGTTAATCGACTAAGCGCAAATTTGGACTAATGACAAGAAGAAAATTGCATTGACAGAGGAGGAGCGTACTGAATCAATGCATGAGGTAAGGGCTGTATTGTTAGCCAGCTACATTGTAAAGCAAGACATATTGATTAGTGCATGAGTAACACTAGCTAACTTTTAACACCAAGCTCAAGTTGGTTTTATATTCACACATTCGGACATTCATCAGACATTCATCAGACATTCACCAAAAGCCATTTAAAATGGTCAAATTCAATAACTAATTCATTCACAGAAACAGAAAAATAGATATCATTTATTCTATAAATGTGTAGCATACTTTTACAATGTTTTTTCATAATAAAAAAATCCAGTTCTGATTTGATGGAAATACATAATATCTTAAAAATGCAATTTAAAGCTGTATAAATCAATAACTAATTCACCGTTTGTCACAGAATCATCAAACAAGATATGATTTATTCTATAAATGTCTAGCATACTTTTACAACCTTTGTTTTGAATACAAATTCCAGTTTAAGTCAAGGGTTTGGCTATTTTGGAATGAAGAACATTTCCAATGACTTTATTTTCAAGAATCGAATTCTCTTAACTTTTTGCTCAAGGAGAGGCATAAGAAATGGCGCAAAAACATTTCCAATAACCTTATTAAGGAATAGCAACTTTGCTTAACTTTCTTCTTTAATCTATAGTTAAGGGAAAAATGGCAGTTAAGAAGAAATTTCTTCTTAAGAAGGTTTTGTGAATCTGAACTCAGAGTCATTAAGAACCTTTGGGTGGTTGTTCTTGGTGACTGGAATCACAGTAGACTGTTGGCTGAGTGATAACGTAAAGATATAATTAAAGATAGGGCCTAACTCTTCTGCACAGGAGGTGAGCAGGCGGATACCTACAGTATGTTGTCAGGTCCGGTGCTTTTTCTGGGTTTGTTCCATCTAAAGGCACGGTGTTCATCAAAAAGAGTTTTGAGTGGCTGTAAGCCCGTCAATCACCAGCTCCGAGTCCAAATCCTCATCCTTAAGCTACAGGATGTCTCAGTGAGAGACAGAATACAGGCATCTCTGAATACATGTTGAAACGAACAGGGACTTGCAGTTCATCAGTTTTGTTAGGAAAATAATTACCATTTGCTGGAATGGCCAGAGGAATGCGCAACAGAGACTGACGCTTCGCCCTTTCTCGGACTAACCCTGTTACCCAGTTTTCTCGCCTTGCGGTGTAGCTCGCTGGTAGAATCCCTTTGACCAGTATTATGGGGGTGGCAGGTAGCCTAGTGATTAGAGCGTTGGGCCAGTAATCAAAAGGTTGCTAGATCAAGTCCCAGAGCTGACAAGGTAAAAATCTGTTGTTCTACCCCTGAACAAGGCAGTTAACCCCCTGTTCCTAGGCTGTCATTGTAAATAATAATTTGTTCTTAACTGACTTGCCTAGTTAAATAAAGGATCAAATGCGTCAAGGTTTGGGTAAATTAAATCCGAGGGAGGATTGGCATTTGGGGGATTATTTCTTTGGAGAAGAAACTCCCTGCTGTACTGGATCTGTGTTGAAAGATATTGATGACTTTGTGCCAGGTGTCCACAATATAATAAAAAAAGACAGCTAACTCCATATTCCTGAAAGAAATTAGAGGACTAGTTCAACATGGTTCTTTCTATTTAATTGATCTATATATAAATAATTGCATTCAGTGATTTAAAACAGTGATCTAAAACTGGACAAATAGAAAATAACATACAAACAGTCAAAGAAACACCTTTCTGCTGGTTGCTGCAAGAGCATTCAGACCTTGACTTTGCTCTTGTTACTTGGGTCCTCTGCTGGTTCTCCTCAGACATACTGTATGTAGCTACACTACATGACCAAATGTATGTGGACACCTGCTTGTCAAACATCTCATTCCAAAATCATGGGCATTAGTATGGAGTTGGTCCCCCCTTTGCTGATATAACAGCCTGCACTCTTCTGTGAAGGCTTTCCACTAGATGTTGGAACATTGCTGCGGGGACTTGCTTCCATTCAGCCACAAGAGCATTAGTGAGGTCGGGCACTGATGTTGGGCGATTAGGCCTGGCTCGCAGTCGACGTTCCAATTCATCCCAAAGGCGTTCGATGGGGTTAAGGTCAGGGCATTGTGCAGACCAGTCAAGTTCTTCCAAACCAATCTCGACAAACCATGGATCTCGCTTTGTGCACGGGAGCATTGTCATGCTGAAACAGGAAAGGGCCTTCCCCAAACTGTTGCCACAAAGTTGGAAGCACAGAATCGTCTAGAACGTCAATCATTGTATGCTGTGGTGTTAACATTTCCCTTCACTGGAACTAAGGGACCTATCCCGAACCATGAATAAGAGCCCCAGACCATTATTCCTCCACCACAAAACTTTACAGTTGGCACTAGGCATTGAGGCAGATGCCTTTCTCCTGGCATCCGCCAAACCCAGATTCGTCCGTCAGACTGCCAGATGGTGAAGCGTGATTTATCACTCCAGAGAATGCGTTTCCACTGCTCCAGAGTCCAATGGCGGTGAGTTTTACACCACTCCAGCTGACACTTGGCATTGGTGATTATAGGCTTGTGTGCGGCTGCTCGGCCATAGAAACCCATTTCATTAAGCTCCCGACGAACAGTTCTTGTGCTGATGTTGCTTCCAGAGGCAGTTTGGAACTTGGTAGTTTGTGTTGCAACCGAGGACAGATTATTTTTTACATGCTACGTACATCAGCACTCGGCGGTCCCATTCTGTGAGCTTGTGTAGCCTACTACTTCGCGGCTGAGCCGTTGTTGCTCCTAGATGTTTCCACTTCACAATGACAGCACTTGTAGATGACTGGGGCAGCTCTATCAGGGCAGAAATTTGACGAATTGCCCTGCTAAAGGTGCGATCCTATGACGGTGCCATGTTGAAAGTCACTGAGCTCTTCAGTAAGGCCATTCTACTGACAATGTTTGTCTATGGAGATTGCATGGCTGTGAGCTCAATTTTATACAACTGTCAGCAACGGGTGTGGCAGAAATAGACAAATCCACTCATTTGAAAGGGCGTCCACATACTTTTGTATACAGCACCTTCGGAAAGTATTCAGACCCTTTGACTTTTTCCACATTTTGTTACATTACAGCCTTATTCTAAAAATATATATATATTTTTTTCATCCTCATCAATCTACTCAGATTTTTTTGTAAATGTATTAAAAATAAAAAACTGAAATACCTTATTTAGATAAGTATTCAGACCGTTTGCTATGAGACTCGAAATTTGGCTCAGGTGCATCCTGTTTCCATTGATCATCCTTGAGATGTTTCTACAACTTGATTGGTGTCCACCTGTGGTAATTTAAATTGTTTGGACATGATTTGGAAAGGCACACACCTGTCTATATAAGATCCCACAGATCCCAGTGCAAGTCTGAGCGAAAAGCAAGCCATGAGGTCAAAGGAATTGTCCGTAGAGCTCCGAGACAGGATTGTGTTGAGGCACAGATCTGGGGAAGGGTACCAAAATCTTTCTGCAGTATTGAAGGTCCCAAAGAACACAGTGGCCTCCATCAATCTTACATGGAAGAAGTTTGGAAACACCGACTTCCTAGAGATGGGTGCCCGGCCAAACTGAGCAATCAGGGGAGAAGGGCCTTGGTCAGGGAGGTGACCAAGAACTCGATGGTCACTCTGACAGAGCTCTAGAGTTCCTCTGTGGAGATAGGAAAACCTTCCAGAAGGAAAACCATCTCTGCAGCACTCCACCAATCAGGCCTTTATGGTAGAGTGGCCAGACGGAAGCCTCTCCTCAGTAAAAGGCACAACAGCCCGCTTGGAGTTTGCCAAGAGGCACCTAAAGGACTCTGACCATGAGAAACAAGATTCTCTGGTCTGACGTTACCAAGATTGAACTCTTTGGCCTGAATGGAAACTTGGCACCATCCCTACGGTGAAGCATGGTGGTGGTAGCATCATGCTTTGGGGATGTTTTTCAGCGGCATGTACTGGGAGACTAGTCAGGATCAAGGGAAAGATGAACGGAGCAAAGGACCTCAGACTGGGGTGAAGGTTCACCTTCCAACAGGTCAACGACCCTTATACTGTGTATAAGACAGTAGTTTTGGAATTTTTAGTTAGATTACTTGTTGGTTATTACTGCATTGTCGGAACTAGAAGCACAAGCATTTTGCTACACTCGCATTAACATCTGCTAACCATGTGTATGTGACAAATAAAATTTGATTTGATTTGAAGCACACAGCCAAGACAATGCAGGAGTGGCCTTGGGACAAGTCTCTGAATGTCCTTGAGTGGCCAAACCAGAGGGGGACTGGAATCCAATCAAACATCTCCGGAGAGACCTGAAAATAGTGTGCAGTGACTCTCCCCATTCAACCTGGCAGAGCTTGAGAGGATCTGCAGAGCAGAATGGGAGAAACTCCTCAAATATAGGTGTACCAAGCTTGTAGAGTCATACCAAAGAAGACACGAGGCTGTAATTGTTGCCAAAGGTGCTTAAACAATGTACTGAGTAAACGGTCTGAATACTTGTTTGATGTTTCAGTTTATTTTATTTTGTACATTTGCAAAAATGTATAAAAACCTATTTTTGCTTCGTCATTATGGGGTATTGTTTGTAGATTGATGAGGGGAAAAAAACGATTTAATCCATTTCTGAATAAGGCTGTAATGTAACTAAATGTGGATAAAGTCAAGGGGTATAAATACTTTCCTAATGGACTGTATATAGAGTGTACACAGTAGGCTATGCAGATGGCAACTGTAGCCTGAGGGACATAGCTGTGTTTGGATGACATGCCGCTTGATGGATAGTGGCTATTCAAGGTTGAGTCCTGTGTATGTGCATGATTCATCTCACCATGCAAAATGGATGCTACTACAATAACATGGGCAGAGTGGACACATTACATTTATTGAAATGTGGCATACTGCAGATGCATTTATTATATTGGTGTGTATGTTAAATCCGTGCAAGCTCCGTTTAACAAAAATGACCACTATGCTTGCACTGCAGATATGCTGTAGCCTAGGTCTAAGTAATGCTCGATATTTAAATTCAAGTCACGTTGCATCACGAGTGATTTAGCCCATTTAGGTAATGGAAACCCAGATCAAAACTAATAGGATCATACTCATTTCATTTGAAAGGATGCCATGTCTTTTGGCTCCACATAAAAGCAGACAGTCAACAGCCTAAGAGGAAATAAAATCATTGTTTTCTTATAGTATTTGTCAATGTATTGGCAATCATTAAATAATACCATATCAAACGGTCAACAGTTATGGAAACATTGAAGACATCTGATTAAATGACATAACCTTTAAAACGACATTAAAAACAACAGTGTGTGTCAGTGTTGAAGCCAGCAGGCCACATCAATACAAAACAGCTATTTTCTGTTAGAGAAAACCTCAGTCATTTCTGGCTCCTAAACCTTTTCCAAAAACCCATAGCCATCAGCTGAAAGATTTGTGCAGCTCAGTATTGAAGCCTCCCTGTTTCATGTTTCAACCACTTAGCCACTAGAAAGACCTGCCGCTCAGTCTCAAAGCCTGCCTCAGGCCAAGCACCACATACATATTTAATGTGTCTACAATATGAGGCGGTTCTGAGGCCCTCTCTCATTTTACACTCTTTGGGATTGGTGGCCAACACTGACTCAATCATGTCACGCCTGCTTCCGGGTTTGGGCAGCAACAAAGGCTCTCCATTCTGTCTGTCTCTGACCATCTTCTCCACCATGTCCCATCTCTGCTGATGTTGTTGGAGCTCTGTCTCCACCTCTGTATTCCAATGAACATCTATTCTTGGGATCGAGTCTCTGAACTCTTTCTCAGAAAATGTCCAGTCCAATGTGTGATGCAAGAACAAGGCCATCAGTGAAGTCTTCTAGAGTAGGTCTTCTAGAGTAGGTCTTCTAGAGTAGGTCTTCTAGAGTAGGTCTTCTAGAGTAGAATACAAGGTCCATAGTATTTCTCTTGCCTGATTTTCTGTTGTTTGCCACATGACCTAATCTATTGCCAGGTTGAAGAGTACGGCTGACATAACACAACCTTGATCAACTCCAGACTTCACAGCAAAGCTTTTTTTAAATTTATTTTACCTTTATTTACCTAGGCAATTGATTTTATCATTGAATCATTGGCCATCGTTAATCATTGGGCTTTTAGGTTGTGGTCGTATTTCATAAGGATTAGTTGTTTGACTATAGGCCTTTACTCAGATGAGTGTAGAAATGAGCTTTTCTTTCAGTGCCCAATAACGAAATCTTATTAGAATGCCTGTGGTGGTGATTCATTGTTCATAAACGTTCCCTCTGTCACCTTGAAAAGCATAGGCCTAGTTACAGACATGGATGTGATGAATGCATAATCACTTAATTGTCTATGAGTCTGGGATACTAAAATAGCAGATATTATGTTTCAACAATAACAGTATTTAAACCATACAATGGTTAGGTAGATATCCACAGACAATATACAGTATCAGGCTATAACTTTTGTGTATCCTGTGTCTCCTGCATTTAGCACAGAAACTAAAATGGAACCAGACAGGAATACTCCAGTCTCACTACCAACTGACGGAAGGAAAGACTAGGCAATGAGCACTGGTAAACAGAAACCATTTAGAATTTTGAATGATAGCAATGCACAATGTTTTCTCACAAATTACACCTATTATGTCCTTATTATTATGGTTGTGAATGTCAGTGCTGACAGTCCCTGTAACTTGGCAATATCACTACAGGCATTTAAGAAACATTTTCTCCCCTTCTCGACTATTTGAATTAGTGGTTGCCAAGGTGCGCTAGACAAAGATTAATACAGTGCTATAGGAATGTTCTGAAAGCATGATTAACCTGGAGAATAACTAGCATAGTAGTATAATGACCAAAGCTTGCCTCAGTGACAGTGATTATGACAAATCATCCCTCCGTTATTGTGATTATATGTTTAACAAATGTAATGAAAACGCAATTAGAAGCAATTGCTCCCAGAATGGGTCAAATATTTCACTGTGTCAATTTATTGTAAAAATGCCATTTTTGAGGTTGGTAACTCTAATGAACGTATCCTCTGCAGCAGAGGTAACTCTGGGTCTTCCTTTCATGAGCCAGTTTCCTCATAGCCATAGCGCTTGATGGTTTTTGCAACTGCACTTGAAGAAAATGTAAAAGTTCTTGAAATGTTCCGAATTGACTGACCTTTGAGCTGTTCTTGCCATAATATGGACTTGGTCTTTTACCAAATAGGGCTATCTTCTGTATGCCACTCCTACCGTGTCACAACACAACTGATTGGCTCAAATTCATTAAGAAGGAAAGAAATTCTACAAATTAACTTTTAACAAGGTACTCCTGTTAATTTAAATGCATTTCAGGTGACTACCTCATGAAACTTGTTGAGAGAATGCCAAGAGTGTGCAAAGCTGTCACCAAGGCAAAGGATGGCTACTTTGAAAATGTTAAATATTAAATATAATGAACCCTTTTTTGGTTACTACATGAATCCATATGTGTTATTTCATAGTTTTGATGTCTTCACTATTATTCTACAATGTAGAAAATAGTACAAATAAAGTAAGTGACTCCAAACATTTGACTGGTACTGTAGATTGCGTTGTCCTCTTAGCAGAGATCATGGCTTGAAGACTGACCCCAGGACTGTATATCAAATCAACCGTTTGACACTGCCACCCTCTAATGCCATTAGCCTATACATTAGCCTATACATGTACTGTGCAAAGTACATATCTTTATGATATCAAACTCCTCTTTCTGCATACAATGCAAATAACATTAGGAAGTGTTGTTTCCCTTGTCAAAATACATGATCTGCATCTGCATCTTATACATTCAGCATGACTCCACACTCTTAGAAAAAAGGGTTCCAAAAGGTTCTTCAGCTGTCCCCATAGGCTAACCCTTTTTTGGTTCCAGGTAGAACTCTTTCAGGTTACATGTCAAACCCTCTGTACAAAGGGTTCAACATGAAAGGGTTCAACATCAGCCCGAATACAACAGGTGTAGGTAGACCTTATCGTGAAATGCCTACTTACAAGCCCATAACCAACAATGCCATTTTAAGAAAATATAGAGTAGAGAGTTCAGGGTCAATGCGAATAGGCCAGGTGGCCATTTATTTAATTGTTCAGCAGTCTTATGGCTTGGGGGTGAAAGCTGTTAAGGAGCCTTTTGGATCTAGTCTTGGTCCCAGGGTCCTTAGCTTAGTGATGAGCTTTGTGGGCATTTTGGTGTTGAACACTGGGCTGTAGTCAAGGAACAGCATTCTCACATGGATGTTCCTTTTGTCCAGGTGGGAAAGAGCAGTGAGGAGTGTGATTGAGATTGCCTCGTCTGTGGATGTGTTGAGGTGGTATGCAAGTTGGAGGGGGATCTAGGGTTTCCGGGATGATGGTGTTCATGTGAATCATGACCAGCCTTTCCAAGCACTTCATGGCTAGTGACATGAGTGCAACAGGGTGGTAGCCATTTAGGCAGGATACCTTCGTTTTCTTGGGCACAGGGACTGCTTGAAACATATAGGTCTAACAGACTCGGTCAGGGAGACGTTGAAAATGTCAGTGAAGACACTTGCCAGTTAGTCAGCACATGCTCTGGGTACACGTCCTGGTAATCCGTCTGGCCCCGCGGACTTGTGAATTTTGACCTGTTTAAAGGTTTTGCTCACATCGGCTACAGAGAGCGTGATCACACAGTCTTCCGGAACAGCTGGTGCTCTCAAGCATTCTTCAGTGTTGCTTGCCTCGAAGCGAGCATAAAAGGCATTTGGCCTGTCTGGTACGCTCCCTTTTATGCTGGGCAGCTCGCGGCTGGGTTTCCCATTGTAGTCCGTTATATTTTGTAAGCCCTGCCACATCCGACGAGCACTACAGCCGGTGTAGTAGGATTCAATCTTAGTATTGAAGCTTTGTCTGTTTGATGGTTCGTCTGAGGGTATAGCGGGATTTCTTATAAGCGTCCGGATTAGTGTCCCACTCCTTGAAGGTGGCAGCTCTAACAATTAGCTTGGTGAAGATGTTGCTTGTGATCTACGTCATCTGGGTGGGATATGTACTTATGGTCACTGTGGTGACGATGTCGTTGATGCACTTATTGATGAAGCCGGTGTGTCATGTTTTGTCATTTATTATCTTGTCTTGTCCCTGTGCTTCCCATTTTATTCGTTTCCCTCTGCTGGTCTTATTAGGTTCTTTCCCTCTTTCTATCCCTCTCTCTCCCCCTCCCTCTCTCACTCTCTCGCTCTCTCTTCTCTCTATCGTTCCGTTCCTGCTCCCAGCTGTTCCTATTCCCCTAATCATCATTTAGTCTTCCCACACCTGTTCCCGATCCTTTTCCCTGATTAGAGTCCCTATTTCACTCCTTGTTTCCCGCCCTGTCGGATCCTCATTTATAATTCACCGTGCTGTGTCAATGTTTTGCCCTGTCGTGTCGTGTTTCCCTCAGATGCTGCGTGGTGAGCAGGTGTCTGAGTCTGCTAGGTTCAAGTGCCTTCCCGAGGCAACCTGCAGTTCTCGATCAAGTCTCCAGTCTGTTCTTGTCTTTACGTGTAGTATTATGCTTTTTGTTTTGTAAAGTTTATTCTGGATTAAATACTCTGTTTTCGCCAAGTCGCTTTTGGGTCCTCATTCACCTGCATGACACGGTGACTGAGGTGGTATACTCCTAAATGCCATTGGATGAATCACGGAACATATTCCAGTCTATGCTAGCAAAACAGTCCTGTAGCATAGCATCTGCGTCATCTTCGTAAGCAGGAATCAGGAGTATAGAATTATGGTCAGATTTTCCAAATGGAGGGCGAGGGAGAGCTTTGTATGCGTCTCTGTGTGTGGAGGAAAGATGGTCTAGAGTTTGTTTTTCATCTGGTTGCACACTTCACATCCTTGTGGAAATTAGGTAAAACTAATTTAAGTTTCCTTGCATTAAAGTCCCCAGCCACTAGGAGTGCCGCTTCTGGTTGAGCATTTTCTTGTTTGTTTATGGCTCGTTGAGTGTGGTCTTAGAGCCAGCATCAGTTTGTGGTGGTAAATAGACAGCTCCAAAAGTACAGATGAAAACTCTCTCCATTTATAGTGACAGCTTATCATGAGGTACTCTACCTCATGCGAGCAATACCTCAAGACTACCTTTAATATTATACATTGCGCACCAGCTGTTATTGTAAAACAGACACACATCCCCACCCCTCATCTTACCGGACGTAGCTGTTCTGTCCTGCCGATGCACGGAAAACCCAGCCAACTGTATATTATCCATGTCATCGTTCAGCCACGACTCGATTAACATTTTTAATGTCCAGTTGGTAGGATAATCTCGGACGGAGTTTATCCAGATTATTCTCCAGTTACACGTTGGCCAATTGAACGGATGGTAAAGGCGGGTTACCCACTCACCGACAAATTCTCACAAGGCACCTTGATCTGCGACCCCTGTATCTCCTTATTTTCTACATGTGAATGATGGGGGTTTGGGCCTTGTCCAGGAGCAACATTATATCCTTCGTGTCAGATTCATTCAAGAAAAGATCTTTGTCCCGTTTGAGGTGAGTAATTGCTGTTAAGATATCCAGAAACTATTTTCGGTCAACATTATGTACAAAATAAGTTACAAACAATGCGAAACAACACAGAAAATAGCACAATTGGTTAGGAGCCAAAATGGGTTCTATATGGAACCAAAATGATTCTATCTGCAACAAAAAAGGGTTCTTCAAAGTGTTATTCTATGGGGACAGCCGAAGAACCCTTTAAGGTTCTAGATAGCACCTTTTTCTCTAAGAGTGCATGAACAACTGTGTATAAAGACAACACTGTGATGTCAGAGGTTGTTGAACTTGAGTTGAACTGTCTATAGATAAACTATAGCCAAGAACCAAGACAAAGTGTGGGAACAGTCTTCCTTTGTTAAACAGAACTGGGACAGCACTCACTCACAGAATGCCTGCTCAGTACAATATCCTGCTTCAGATGGAAATATTAGAAACAAAGCAGCACTTATATTCACTAGCTGTTCTTTGCTTGCTACCTGTTTGAAGTGGCAGAGTGGCATGTCAATTTCCCCTCAACTGACAGGCTTTCAATTGCATACTCACTAGTGGTTCTGTATTGACTTTGTGCATTGCAATGAAGCATATAGGCCTGATCACCTATCACTATTATTCTGGAAGTGTCACAAATATGGCATGCTACAGAGGCCTCTTGAGATACTAACATGATGAATAAACCCAGATATAGGAGCTTAGCATGTCAATCAGGACCAGAAGCTTCCCCCAACCTCTGATACAGGATCAGATAACTTATCCCCCTTTTTATTTATTTAACCCAGTAAGTTGACTGAGAACACATTCTCATTTACAGCAACAACCTGGTGAATGGTTACAGGGGAGAGGAGGGGGGATGAATGAGCCAATTGGAAGCTGGGGATGATTAGGTGACCATGATGGTATGAGAGCCAGATTGGGAATTTAACCAGGACACCAGGGTTAACACCCCTACTCTTACAATAATTGCCATGGGATATTTTAGTCCCATCTGAAAGACCGCACCCTACACAGGGCAATGTCCCCTATCATTGCGCTGGGGCATTGGGATATTTTTTTAGACAAGACGAAAGAGTGCCTCCTACTAGCCCTCCAACACCATTTCCAGCAGCATCTGGTCTCCCATCCAGGGACCGACCAGGATCAACCCTGACAGGGTAGCCTATTGGTTAGAGCGTTGGACTAGTAACTGGAAGGTTGCAAGTTCAAACCCCTGAGCTGCCAATGTACAAATCTATCGTTCTGCCCCTGAACAGGCAGTTAACCCACTGTTCCTAGGCCGTCATTGAAAATAATCATTTGTTCTTATTAACTGACTTGCCTAAAGGTACAAATAAAAACCCTGACCAACCCTGCTTAGTTTCAGAAACAAGCTAGCAATGGGATGCAGGGTGGTATGCCCGTAATGGTTAAACTTTGGGGATAGATTAATCTAATCCTAGATCTGTTGTTCAAAGCGAGTGTAGCAAAATACTTGTGCTTCTAGTTCCGACAGTACAGCAATATCTAAAAAGTAATCTAATAATTCCACAACAACTACCTAATACATACAAATCTAAGTATAGGAATGGAATAAGAATATATACATGTAAATATATAGATGAGCAATGACTGAGCGGCACAGGCAAGATGCAATAGATGGTATAAAATACAGTATTTACATATGAGATGAGTAATGCAAGATACTGTATGTAAACATTATTAAAGTGGCTACTCATCCATTTATTAAAGTGGCCAATGATTTCAAGTCTGTATGTAGGCAGCAGCCTCACTATGTTATTGGCTCTGGTGGTTGTTGTCCCTGATGAGCTTTTTGGCCTCCTGTGACATCGGGTGCTGTAGGTGTCCTGGATAGCAGATAGTTTTCCCCCGGTGATGCGTTGTGCAGACCTCACCACCCTCTGGAGAGCCCTGTGGTTATGGGTGGTGCAGTTGCCGTACCAGGTGGTGATGCAGCCCAACAGCATGCTCTCAATTGTGCATCTGAAAAGGTTTGTGAGGGCTTTCGGTGACACGCCAAATTTCTTCAGCCTTCAGAGCTGTTGTGCCTTCTTCACCACCCTGTCTGTGTGGGTGGACCATTTAAACTCATCCAGAGGTGGCTCTCCTAGTGGCCGGGGATTTTAATGCAGGGAAATTTAAATTAGTTTTACCAAATTTGTGCAACCAGAGGGGAAAAAAACTCTAGATCACCTTTACACCACACACAAAGACCCGTAAAATGCTCCCCCTCGCCCTCCACTTGTCAAATGACCATAATTCTATCCTCCTGATTCCTGCTTACAAGAAAGAATTTAAGCAGGAAGCACCAGTAACTCAGTCAATAAAAAAGTGGTCAGATGAAGCAGATGCTAAGCTACAAGACTGTTTCACTAGTACAGACTGGAATACGTTCTGGGATTCTTCCAATGATATTGAAGAGTACACCACATCAGTCACTGGCTTAAATAAGTCAATCGATGATGTCGTCCCCACAGTGACTGTACGTACAAACCCCAACCAGAAGCCATAGATTACAGGCAACATCCACACTGGGCTAAAGGGTAGAGCTGCCGCTTTCATGGAGTGGGACTCTAATCCGGAAGTTTATATGAAATCCCGCTATGCCCTCGGACGAACCATCAAACAGGCAAAGCATCAATACAGGACTAAGATCAAATCGTACAACTCCGGCGCCGACACTTGTCGGATGTGGCAGGGCTTGCAAACTATTACAAAGGGAGGCACAGCCGAGAGCTGCCCAGTGACACAAGCCTACCAACGAGCTAAATTACTTCAATACTCGCTTCAAGGCCAGTAACACTGAAACATGCATGAGAGCAACAGCTGTTCCGGACGACCGTGTGATCACTCTCTCTGCAGCCGATGTAAGTAAGCCCTTTAAACAGGTAACATTCACGGTCAGATGGATTACCAGGACGTGTACTCCGAACATGCGCTGACCAACTGGCAATTGTTTTCACTGACATTTTCAACCTCTCCCTGTCTAAGTCTGTAATACCAACATGTTTAAAGCAGACCCCCATAGTCCCTATGCCCAAGAACACTAAGGTAAACTGCCTAAATGATTACCAAATCATAGCGCTCACTTCAACGCTATTATCCCGGAAACCCTAGACCCACTCCAATTTGCATATCGCCCTAACAGATCCACACGATGCAATCTCTATTGCACTCCACACTGCCCTTTCCCACCTGGAAAAAAAGGAACACCTATGTGAGAATGCTATTCATTGACAACAGCTCCGCGTTCCACACCATAGTGTAGCCTCAGACAACAACATTGATGTATACGCTAACTCTGTGAGCGAGTTTATTAGCAAGTGCATCGGTGATGTTGTACCCACAGTGACTATTAAAACCTTCCCTAACCAGAAACCGTGGATTGATGGCAGCATTCGCACAAAACTGAAAGCACAAACCTCTGCTTTTAATCATGGCAAGGCGACTGGAAACATGACAGAATACAAAACAGTGTAGCTATTCCCTTCGCAAGGCAGTCAAACAAGCTAAGCATCAGTATAGAGACAAAGTAGAGTCGCAATTCAATGACTCAAACATGAGACAATGTCAACAAAACAAAGAAGATGATCATGGACTTCAGGAAACAACAGAGGGAGCACACCCCTATCCACATCGACAGGACAGTAGTGGAGAAGGTGGAAAGTTTTAAGTTCCTCAGCGTACACATCATGGACAAACTGAAATGGTCCACCAACACAGACAGCATTGTGAAAAAGGTGCCTCTTCAAACCTCAGGAGGCTGAAGAAATTTGGCTTGTCACCGAAAACACTCACAAACTATTATAGATTGAGAGCATTCTGACGGGCTATATCCCCACCTGGTATGGCAACTGCTCCACCCACAACAATAAGGCTCTCCAGAGGGTAGTGTGGTCTGCACAACGCATCACCGGGAGAAAACTACCTGCTCTCCAGGACACCTACAGCACCCGATGTCACAGGAAGGCCAAAAAAGATAATCAAGGAAAACAACAACACGAGCCACTGCCTGTTCACTCTGCTATCATCCAGAAAGTGAGGTCAGTTCAGATGCATCAAAGCTGGGACTGGGAGACTGAAAAGCAGCTTCTATCTCAAGGTCATCAGACTGTTAAACAGCCATCACTAACATTGAGTGGCTGCTGCCAACATACTGACTGTAATCTCAAGCCACTTTAATAATTAATAATTGGATGTAATAAATGTATCACTAGTCACTTTAAACAATGCCACTTTTTGTACAGTGTGTCCACATATAATGATTACATACCCTACATTACACATCCCATATGTAAACTCAGCAAAAAAGGACCCTCTTTCAAAGATAATTCGTAAAAATCCAAATAACCGATCTTCATTGTAAAGGTTTAAACACTGTTTCCCATGCTTGTTCAATTAACCATAACAATTAATGACATGCACCTGTAGAATGGTTGTTAAGCTAACAGCTTACAGATGGTAGGCAATTAAGGTCACAGTTATGAAAACTTAGGACCCGGAAGAGGCCTTTCTACGAACTCAAAAAAACACCAAAAGAAAGATGCAGGGTCCCTGCTCATCTGCGTGAACGTGCCTTAGGCCTGCTGCAAGGAGGCATGAGGACTGCAGATGTGGCCAGGGCAATAAATTGCAATGTCCATACTGTAAGATGCCTAAGATAGCGCTACAGGGAGACAGGGCGGACAACTAATTGTCCTAGCAGTGGCAGACAATGTGTAACAACAACTGCACAAAATCAGTACATCCGAACATCACACCTGCGGGACAGGTACAGGATGGCAACAACAACTGCCCGAGTTACACCAGGAATGCACAATCCCTCCATCAGTGCTCAGACTTTCCACAATAGGCTGAGAGGGGCTGGACTGAGGGCTTGTAGGCCTGTTGTCAGGCAGGTCCTCACCAGACATCACCGGCAACAACGGGCACAAACCCACAGTCGGTGGACAAGGACTGGCAGGACTGGCAAAAAGTAACTTATCTTTAAGTTATCTTTACTGACAAGTCGCGGTTTGTCTCACCAGGGGTGATGGTCGGATTCACATTTATCGTCGAAGGAATGAGCGTTACAAGAGCCTGTACTCTGGAGCGGGATTGATTTGGAGGTGGAGAGTCCGTCATGGTCTGGGGTGGTGTGTCACAGCATCATCGGACTGAGCTTGTTGTCATTGCAGGCAATATCAACGCTGTGCGCTACAGGGAATACATCCTCCTCCCTCATGTGGTACCCTTCCTGCAGGCTCATCCTGACATTACCCTCCAGCATGACAATGCCACCGGCCATACTGCTCATTCTGTGCATGATTTCCTGCATGACAGGAAAGTCAGCATTCTGCCATGGCCAGCAAAAATCCTGGATCTCAATCCCATTGAGCACTTCTGGGTCCTGTTGGATAGGAGGGTGAGGGCTATGGCCATTCCCCCCAGAAATGTCAGGGAACTTGCAGGAACCTTGTTGTAAGAGTGGGATAACATCTCATGGCAAGAACTGGCATACCTGGTGCAGTCCATGAGGTGGAGATGCACTGCAGTACTTAATGCAGCTGGTGGCCAAACCAGATACTGACTGTTACTTTTGATTTTGACCCCCCACTTTGTTCAGGGATACATTATTCAATTTCTGTTAGTCACATGTCTGTGTAACTTGTTCAGTTTATGTCTCAGTTGTTGAATCTTGTTATGTTCATACAAATATTTACACATGTTAAGTTTGCTGAAAATAAATGCAGTTGACAGTGAGGACATTTATTGTTTTGCTGAGTTTATATACTGTACTCTATACCATTTACTGCATCTTGCTTATGCCGCACAGCCATCGCTCATCCATATATTGATATGTGCGTGTTCTTATTCATCCCTTTACACTTGTATGTATAAGGTAGTTGTTGTGAAATTGTTAGATTACTTGTTAGATATTACTGCACTGTCGAAACTAGAAGCACAAGTATTTCGCTACACTCATATGAACATATGCTAACCATGTGTTTGTGACCAATAAAATGTGATTTGATTTAGTGCCCTCAAAGCTCATCACTAAGCTAAGGACCCTGGGACTAAACATCTCCCTCTGCATCTGTATCCTGGACTTCATGACGGGCCGCCCCCAGGTGGTAAGGGTAGGTAACAACACATCCACTGTGCTGATCCGCAACACGGGGGCCCCTCAGTGGTGCATGCTCAGTCCCTTCCTGTACTCCCTGTTCACTCATGACTGCAGGCCAGGCACGACTCCAACACCATCATTAAGTTTGCCGATGACACAACAGTGGTAGGCCTGATCAACGACAACGACGAGACCTGGCCGTGTGGTGCCAGGACAACAACCTCTCCCTCAACGTGATCAAGACAATGGAGATGACTGGACGACAGGAAAAGGAGGGCCGAGCACTCCCACATTCTCATCGACAGGGCTGTAGTGGAGCAGGTTGAGAGCTTCAAGTTCCTTGGTGTTCACATCACCAACAAACTAACATTGTCCAAGCACACCAAGACAGTCGTGAAGAGGGCACAACAAAACATATTCCCGTCAGGAGACTGAAAAGATTGGGCATTGGTCCTCAGATCCTCAAAACTTTCTACAGCTGCATCATCGAGAGCACCACCGACTGGTTGCATCACTGCATGATATGGCAACTGCTCAGCTTCCGACCACAAGGCACTACAGAGGGTTGTGCGTACGGCCCAGTACATCACTCGGGCCAAGCTTCCTGCCATCCAGAACCTCTATACCAGGTGGCATCAGAGGAAGGCCCTAAAAATGGTCAAAGACTCCAGCCACCCTAGTCATAGACTGTTCTCTCTGCTACCACACGGCAAGCAGTACCGGAGCACCAAGTATAGGTCCAAGAGGCTTCTAAACAGCTTCTACCCCAAGCCATAAGACTCCTGAACATCTAATCAAAGGGCTACCCAGACTATTTGCTTTGCCCCCCCGCCCCCATTTTACACTGCTGCTACTCTCTGTTATTATCTATGCATCACCTTAGTACCTCTACCTTCATGTACATATTACCTCAACTACCTCAACTAACTGGTGTCCCGGCAGGGAATGATAAGGGGGGAGAGCCATGAAGTAGTGATGAAGGGGGTTGAGGTCAGGTCATGTTAAGGGAGAAATACAAGTTTATGGCCCATATCACTTCTTGTCCTGCCTAGCAGGAATAATACAATGTTTGTACAGATGTGTAGTAAGGGCTAAATATCAGTGCTTGTGTGAAAAGGTTTTTGTCTAATGCAGCTGTATTGATCCTCTGGGAAGAATAAACTTGGTTAAGTTCATTGTCTCCGTGGAGTTTTTACTCTGAAAATTAGAACCTAACAAACCAAAAAGGGTTCTCCTTTTGGGAACAGCCCAAGAACCGTTTTTGAACCCTTTTTCTAAGAGTGTAGCAAGGCAGACAGCCATCACTCAATCACTTCAGTGTCGCAGTGGAGACATATAGTGACTAGGATATTGGTGAAGGAAGATGAAGACATGATCATAATTTAGTTTCTCTTTGTCTGACATCTAAATCAACCAATCAACGGTTAATTGTAAATCACTGATCAAACCAACTAAAAGAGGTTGACTAATTGTTTGCTTGGCGTTGTTTTCACAATGGATGGAAGTGAATACTGATGAAACATTAGTATTCAGGTAATACTTGATCCCAACGTACCACAACCTGTCAAGATAATCTCTGAATCATCTTACGCTCACACAAACATCCATTTTTAGAGTCCATTTTAGCATGTCTGAAATGTGGAACATATTTGGAACACATTTCCATGTATACAATTTGAATGACCCAAACACTGACTCGTTCACTCACTCAATCTCTGTCTTTTTGCTCCCATTTCTATCTTAGACTTGGGTATAGATCATTTGAATACGAGTTATAACTACAGGACATTGATATTTGCACCATTGGGTCTTTTCATGCAAATGTTTCTTCACATAATATGGCCCTTAATATTTAAAGTGTGGATTGTAATTATACCTTCATAGGATTATAATTGGATGGCATCGATTTGTTTTTTTCACCTTTATTTAACCAGGTAGGCCAGTTGAGAACCAATTCTCATTTACAACTGCGATCTGGCCAAAATAAAGCAAAGCAGTGTGACAAAAACAACATAAACATAAACAAAAGTACAGAAAAATAGAAAGATCTATGTACAGTGTGTGCAACTGTAGAAGAGTAGAGAGGTAAATAGGCCATAGAGGTGAAAATAATTACAATTTAGCATTAATACTGGAGTGATAGATATGCAGATGATGATGTGCAAGTAGAAATGCTGGGGTGAAAAAGAGCAGGAGGGTAAGTAATAATATGGGGATGAGGTAGTCAGGTGTGCTATTTACAGATTGGCTGTGTACAAGTACAGTGATCGGTAAGCTGCTCAGACAGCTGATGCTTAAAGTTAGAGAAGGAGATATAAGACTCCAGCTTCAGAGATTTTTGCAATTCGTTCCAGTCATTGGCAGCAGAGAACTTTGGGGATGACCAATGCAATATACCTGCTGGAGCGCGTGCTACGGGTGGGTGTTGCTATGGTGACCAGTGAGCTGAGATAAGGCGGGAATTTACTTAGCAAAGACTTACAGATGACCTGGAGCCAGTGGGTTTGGCGACGGATATGTAGTGAGGGCCAGCCAACGAGAGCATACAGGTTGCAGTGGTGGGTAGTTTATGGGGCTTTGGTGATAAAACAGATGGCACTGTGATAGACTACATCCAGTTTGCTGAGTAGAGTGTTGGAGGCTATTTTGTAAATGACATCGCCGAAGTCAAGGATTGGTGGGATAGTCTTTTTTACGATGGTATGTTTGGCGGCATTAGTGAAGGAGGCTTTGTTGTGAAATAGGAAGCCGATTCTAGATTTAATTTTGGATTGGAGATGCTTAATGTGAGTCTGGAAGGAGAGTTTACAGTCTAACCAGACACCTAGGTATTTGTAGTTGTCCACATATTCTAGGTCAGAACCGTCCAGAGTAGTGATGCTAATTGAGTTGGAGGGTGCTAATTGAGTTGGAAATCGGTTGAAGAGCATGCACTTAGGTTTACTAGCATTTAAAAGCAGTTGGAGGCCACGGAAGGAGTGTACAGAAGGAGTGTTGTATGACCTTGAAGCTCGTTTGGATGTTTGTTAGCACAGTGTCCAAAGAAGGGCCAGATGTATACAGAATGGTGTCGTCTGCATAGAGGTGGATCAGAGAATCACCAGCAGCAAGAGCAACATCATTGATATCATTGATATATACAAAAGAGTCTGCCCGGGAGTTGTACCCTGTGGCACCCCCATAGAGACTGGCAGAGGTCCGGACAACAGGCCCTCCGATTTGACACACTGAATTCTATCTGAGAAGTAGTTGGTGAATCAGGCGAGGCAAGGCAATTGAGTCTGCCGATCGAGGCCGATGCAGGCGATGAAGACTGCTGCACAGTACTGTCTTTTATCGATGGCGGTTATGATATCGTTTAGGACTTTCAGCGTGGCTGAGGTGCACCCGTGACTGCTGAGATGTTGGCCGGGGTAGGGTTAGGCAGGTGGAAAGCATGGCCAGCAGTGGAAAAATGCTTATTGAAATTGTCGATTATCGTAGATTTATCGTGATGACAGTGTTTCCTATCCCCAGTGCAGTGGGCAGCTGGGAGGAGGTGTTCTTGGACATGGACTTTACAGTGTCCTAAACTTTTGGAATTAGTTCTACAGGAAGCAAATTTCTGTTTGAAAAAGCTAGCCGTAGCTAGATAAAAGCTCTCGCAGTAATGATGCATCATTTGATCTGTAGTCATCTTACTCATCAGTAGCTACATTAGACTGCACGCTCTTAGAAGACAAACCTCAACCTTCATCACAATACCAGCCACCTCCATCTAGAGCTCAAATTGGGCTCATCACTTTGAAAACCGCACTGATTTATAAATAACTTAAAAATGTCTCCATCTACAGTACACGGCATCTGTTGTTCCGTGCATGGGTAATTTACCAGCAATTCTACATGGATCGCTTTGAAATGTCTGGCGCCTGAATTATCTTATAGACGGTCAGTTATTATTGATGATGACACCATATGGTCCTGGACAAGTGGCATGTAGGCTACTTCATTCAATGCAGGAAGGTGGACTTTATTAGCATGTGCAATGGTTAGGGTACAGAGCAAAAAAGCAAAGATCAAACGGTTGATTGTAGGTTTAATCATCTCTGCCTCAATGCATAGACCTACATGCTATGTAATGTAACCAACTGGAGTTTCAACCTGAGCCACAAGAATGTTAACTCGCTGAGCAAAGCCAAGGCATTAGCTCGGGGAGCTAATGCAAGTATTCAGGTCTCAGGGAAGATTTACTCGTGAGTTTGGTTCTGAACCACCTCTGTTCTACAAATATATTCAGTACATGCTCCACAAGAAATATAAGTTGAAGTAGGAACTGAATCAGGGAGATCTGATGCTGAACCATTCCTTAAACCAGGGCTGCCAAATATTCTTCCTAGAGATCTACCGTCCTGTGGGTTTTCAGTCCAACCCTAATTTAACGCACCTGATTCTACTAATTAGCGGCTCAACAAACCTGGACTGGAAACCTACAGGACAGTAGACCTCTAGGAAGAGGGTTTGGCAGCCCTGCCTTAAACCAACCCCTACAATTTAATGCATTGTCACTGTGATTCTGTCTCTGAGTCATGTCTTTGGCAGCCCTGCATATATCCATTCACAGAGGCCATTTATCATAACACAAAGTATCTACAGGTTTTCATTCTACTGTGACTGTGCTGGCGTGATTCATATTCAGATGCTTGTTTTCCTCCACAGCCACAGATATATCCCAGACTCAAATGAGATCAGCCATGAATTATTCAGCTGTTCCTCATTAGGGTGTGTTTGACATACAGTACCAACGTGAAATAAACAAGCAGAGGGTGACAGGTAGCCTAGAGCGTTAGGCCAGTAATCGAAAGGTTGCTGGTGCGAGTATTCGGGCCAACGAGGTGAAACATGCGTCCTTGATCAAGGTACTGTACTTAACCCTTATTTGCTCCAGGGTTGCTGTACTACATTGGCTGACCCTGTAAAACAACACATTTCACTGCACCTATCTGGTGTATGGGACAAGAAAACATCTTTATGTGTATGATAATTGCTTCGATTGTATTTTTCTTCTGCGAGTAGACTTCAGTGATCACTGTTATTGATGTGTAATTTCAATAGAAAGTTAAGGCCGGCCATGGAAACCTTGTATGGCCCTACTGTAAATACATGTACACAGCACCTTTTGATTACTTTGGCCATTGAACTGTACAGCACCATTTCTGAGGAAGGTTTCAGATTTTTTTTTCTCCCCTCTTTGTCCGTGGGTATATTCAACAACTGCAGTGTGTGTGGGTTCAAATAGTGCCCAGCCTGTTTATTGACAGGGAATGAGTGGCAGTGTCTGTACAGACGTAGCTCGATGCTAAACTGACTCTCAGTAGACTAAGATACACCAAACAAATGCTTTAGTCCCCACAAAGGCTTTTATCTTGGACAAAAACCATAGCTATTGAACCAGATAATTTCAGCAATTGTAAAATGTATCTTGTTTCAAGAGGGCAGTAAAGATCCAACAGATGGCAGCAATTGCAGCAACAGGGTAGCCTACTAAAATGTCATATAACAGGGATATAAACCGGAACAAAAAAATGAAAATGATCAGTGTGGGGCCATACTTGAGAACATTGTAAAAATGTGCATCAGCCAATTAAAATCTGTGACGTACGTAGTCGCACGTGAAAGCTGTTCCCATTATATAATCTGGTATATTTAAGCCCCATGCTAAACTGAGCAGGTGGTGGTGATTATTTCCTGTAACAAATTCTGCATCCGTTTATCAGAGATCTTGTACTTTTTATCCACCAAACAATGGCATAAATTGATACAAAATCCAAAATTTTTGCTAATCCGTTTCACACCCATCCGTGTGCTTTAACGGGGAAAAAATATTAACTTAAATGTTGTATAGGCCTTTATCTTCCAAAATGTGCGATTTTGTCTTTTGGAATTTTGTCTGACGTTACTAGCTAGTAGCCTAGTCAAGGATGCATCAGGCAATGTTGGCACTCTACTATTTGTTCCATGTGGAACAAAATGAAAACTTGAATTAGGAGGTTTAAAATATCCCTCTGGTGGTCAAATTGACCTTCAGCATTTTAAGAAATGACTTTGGTTGGTGGATATAAAGTGTATGTTTTTGATAGGCTGATTCAGAATTTGTTACAGGAAATAATCACCACCACAAGCTCAGGTAAGGACCTTAGTTCCTTTGTTTTGTCTTTGTTTTAGTATGGTCAGGGCGTGAGTTGGGGTGGACAGTCTGTTTTTCTTGGTTGGTTTTTGAGTTTGGCCTGGTATGGTTCTCAATCAGAGGCAGGTGTCGTTAGTTGTCTCTGATTGAGAATCATACTTAGGTAGCCTTTTTCCACCTGTGTTTCGGGGGTGTTTGTTTTCTGTCTTTGTGTGTCTGCAACAGACGAACTGTTTCGGTTGTTTTCTTTGTTGTTCAATTTACATTAAAAAGGATGAACACTTACCACGCTGCACTTTGGTCCTCACCTTCGTCCCAAGACAGCAGTTACAATGTGCCAGGTTATGTAATGGGAGCAGCTAACTTGTAGCGCTTTGTCACGTGCGACTACATCAATGATTTCAATTGGCTGATGCACATTTTGAGACTAAGAAAAAGTCGAAACGTAGTTTTTCAAATGTTCGCTAGTATGGCCCTGGAGTGAATATATCACCACCTTGACTTTATCACTAGCAACAGTTCTCTAAGTCACGTTTATCTGAGGGGATATGTGCCACAAAGACGGAATGTTTGGGTAACGGTGTGGTGTGTAATTAAATCATTAAGATGCATGTGTTCGCGCCATAAAATGTATATTGATGCATATTAAATTCAATGAAGTGTATCTTATTCAATATTGACTGGAGCTGTACCTGATTGTAAATTGATGGAAGGCATCCACAGAGAAACACAATCACAATGAGTCAGAGTGTTCTCATAATGTCATCAAAAGGATAATCAATGAATGTCTCTATTACCTAGGGCCAAACTCTTCAGAGGGAAGAAAGTACATGGAGATTATGACATCAAAGTCGAACAGGTAAGCCTCATTAGGCAAACTGCGTCGATTAACTTTTGGCACCTGTCTCAGAATTCTCTACCTAGAAACTGAATATGTGTCTATGACTCCTATTGTTGTAGTGTCTACGTTCAGTTCTTCAGATGTACCTGTCTGTTTTTCTGCCTTGCAGGCTGAGTTCAGTGAGATCAACATCATAGCTCATGCCAATGGGAGCTGTAATGTGGACATGCAGGTTCTGAGAAATGGTACCAAGGTGGCCAGGTGAGACACGCATGGACGCACACACACACACACACAAGCCAAACTGTAGCATCTGAACTCATTGACAATTCACCATTGCTCTGAAAGGCTATTTTTCCTGAGCAACACACTCAAGCCTTACATGCTGACCACACCGCTCCTGTGGCATGTGAGAGCATTGCAAAATAAATGTACACATACATGTTATTCAATCATTGCGACAAGTTGGTGCTATTTGTGACGCTCAACGCGCTGCAAGTCCTGCCTCTCAAAGATGAACTGATGTCCACACTCCAGTAGTAATGTACCATAAAGTTGGTTGCCAACCATAGTCCAAAGTAAAAAAAAATTTTTTAAAGAATCCTGAGGTTGGAGGAGAGATGACAAAATGGTAAACCAAATTCCTTTCTCATCTCTCCTCCTTCCTCAGGCTTCTTTTTTTACTTCTTTGGACTTTATATAGAGGTTGGCAAACAACTTTATGGTGCATTACACCAATGAGGAGATGGCACGTGGGTATATGCTCCTAAAAACCAATGAGGAGATGGGACAGGCAAATATAATCTATTTTAGCACACGCAGACGCTTGCTGAGGTGCGCGAGCAGTGTGGGTACAATGATTGAATAACATGTATGTTATTTTCAATGCTTGCACACACGACACAAGTGGTGTGGTCAGCATTAGTTGACCTTCACATATAAAGAGAACCATGGCAAATTTCCAGATTTGATATTCCAACGATATTAATTTGGGGACAGGTCGAAACGCATGTAACATTTATGGCAATTTATCTAGCTTGCTGTTGCTAGCTAATTTGTCCTGGGATATAAACGTTGAGTTGTTATTTTACCTGAAATGCACAAGGTCCTCTACTCCGACAGATAAAACGGTCAACTGAATTCCTTTCTCATCTGTGGATTGATTGTCTCATTACGCACACCTGGTTCCCATTCCCCCAGATTAGTATGTGTATGTGTCCTCTGTTCCCCGTTGTCCTTGTCGATTATTGTCCCATGCCGTTTGGTCTTGTGAGTACCTGTGCTCGGTTGTATTGGCTTTCCTGCTACATGTTATTGTGCACTTGTTATTACGGGTCTCATCCCGTGTATTATTTAGAGGTTTACAACTCGCTCTTTAGTTTGGGTTAAATCCCTGTTGTCACGTGTTCTCCCTCTCCGGCCTCTAGATTACCAGGCTGCTCGTTATGGCCAACACCTGTCACCATCGTTACGCGCACTTCGTTACGCGCACTTCGTCAGACTCATCTGGACTCCATCACTTCCTTGATTACCTGCCCTATATAAACTCAGCAAAAAAGAGACGTCCTCTCACTGTCAACTGCGTTTATTTTCAGCAAACTTAACATGTGTAAATATTTGTATGAACATAACAAGATTCAACAACTGAGGCATAAAGTTCCACAGACATGTGACTAACAGAAATTGAATAATGTGTCCCTGAACAAAGGGGGGGGGTCAAAATCAAAAGTAACAGTCAGTATCTGGTGTGGCCACCAGCTGCATTAAGTACTGCAGTGCATCTCCTCCTCATGGAATGCACCAGATTTGCCCGTTCTTGCCATGAGATGTTTCCCCACTCTTCCAACAAGGTGCCTGCAAGTTCCCGGACATTCCTGGGGGGAATGGCCCTAGCCCTCACCCTCCTATCCAACAGGTCCCAGATGTGCTCAATGGGATTGAGATCCGGGCACTTCGCTGACCATGGCAGAATACTGAGTTTCCTGTCATGCAGGAAATCACGCACAGAACGAGCAGTATGGCTGGTGGCATTGTCATGCTAGATGGTCATGTCAGGATGAGCCTGCAGGAAGGGTACCACATGAGGGAAGAAGATGTCTACCCTGTAAGAGCACAGCGTTGAGATTGCCTGCAAAGACAAGAAGCTCAGTCCGATGATGCTGTGACACAACGCCCCAGACCATGACAGACCCTCCACCTCCAAATCAATCCCACTCCAGAGTACAGCCCTCGGTGTAACGTGTGATGTTCGGATGTGCCAATCCTGTGCAGGTGTTGTTACACGTTGTCTGCCGCTGTGAGGACGATCAGCTGTCCGTCCTGTCTCCCTGTTGCGTTGTCTTAGGCATTTCACAGTACAGACATTGCAATTTATTGCCCTGGCCACATTTGCAGTCCTCACGCCACCTTGCAGCATGCCTAAGGCACGTTCATGCAGATGAGCAGGTACCCTGCATCTTTCTTTTGATGTTTTTCAGAGTCAGTAGAAAGGCCTCTGGTGTCCTAAGTTTTCATAACTTTGACCTTAATTGCCTACCGTCTGTAAGCTGTTAGAGTGTTCACGACCGTTCTACAGGTGCATGTTCATTAATTGTTTATGGTTTAATTGAACAAGCATGGGAAACGGTGCTTAAACCCTTTACAATGAAGATCTGTCCTTTTCAGGGTCCTGAAAAAGGGACGTTTCTTTTTTTTGCTGAGTTTGTCGCTCCCTTTGGTTCCTTCCCCAGGCATCATTGTTTCTGTTTCATGTCTGTGCATTCTTCGAGGTTCTTGTTTTGTATTATGTTCCATTTATTTGATTAACACTCACTCCCTGAACTTGCTTCCCGAATCTCAGCTCACATCGTTATACATATATATATATACACACACAAAAGTACGTGTTTGTTTTTCATGACGTACTTTATTTTGTGTGGAGAAATAAAATAAAAACTATTACATATTCCTGCGCCTGCGCCTATCTCCTTTCATTATACAGCGTGACAGTCCCCAAATTCATATAATTGTCTCAGAGTTTGTTTTGATATTTCAACCTGCGTGTGCTGATCGTGTCTGGTGTGGGGGTACAAAATCAACATGCGATCGCATTTCTCTCTAAAGCATCTGTATATTCATTTTTTTTTTACAGGTCATTCAAGCCTGACTTTGTCCTTATCCGCCAGCATGCCTTCAGTATGACCCAGAACGAGGACTTCCGTAACCTGATCATTGGTCTGCAGTATGGGGGCATCCCCAGTATCAACACCCTGGAGTCCATCTACAACCTGTGTGACAAGCCCTGGGCGGTAGGTAGACAGAGGACTGGCTGGGTTCCATGCATGATGCTTGTGTATTTGTGCCTACAGTACATAGTTTGCATAATTTGACTAATGGATGTCTGATGTTTGACTCCAGTTTGCACAGCTAATAAGCACCTACAGGAAGCTTGGTGCAGAGAAGTTCCCTCTGATCGAACAGACCTTCTATCCCAACTACAAGGATATGGTAAGAACCTAATCATCTCCTGCTCTGAAATGTAGCATTTAATGTGTGACTTCTTTTTTTTTTTGTCTGATGAAACCACGCATACGTAAAACAATAACGTCTACATGGTTTATTACCCAGGTTGCCATGCCAACGTTTCCTGTCGTTGTGAAAATTGGGCACGCTCACTCAGGAGTAGGAAAGGTAAGAATGTTTGTCATTCTTGTAATTTACAAAAACAATTGCTTCACAAAAAAAATATTATACTATCAGAAAAAATACACGGGTTTCTAACTGTATTCTGGTGTGTGTGTGTGTGTGTGTGTGTGTGTGTGTGTGTGTGTGTGTGTGTGTGTGTGTGTGTGTGTGTGTGTGTGTGTGTGTGTGTGTGTGTGTGTGTGTGTGTGTGTGTGTGTGTGTGTGTGTGTGTGTGTGTGTGTGTGTGTGTGTGTGTGTGTGTCCAGGTGAGGGTAGATAACCACAGTAAATTCCAGGACATTGCCAGTGTGGTGGCTCTCACCCAAACCTACACCACCACTGAGCCTCTCATCGACTCCAAGTACGACATCAGGATCCAGAAGATTGGCAATGACTACAAAGCTTACATGTACGTACTAATTATTCACCTGTTTTATGTGTATGATATATGCTTCTGAAAAGCTTCACATTTTCCACAGTGTACCTTAAGGATCGTCCGTTTCTCGAAATAATCCAGCAGTGTAATCAAATTAATCCAACACAATTTGAATTTGCCAGGGACTTTAATATGTATACATGTGTAATGTCTGCCTCATCCATTATAGGAGGACCTCAATCTCTGGCAACTGGAAGACCAACACAGGCTCAGCCATGCTGGAACAAGTGGCCATGACTGACAGGTATGAGTCCTGAACAACAGCAGTACAGCACCACGGATAATGCGTCCATTCTACTAGGACAATGCCCTGTCTCATTACAGAGTCACGTTTACGCGGTCTCTTACGCGGTGTTCTCTCTGAATGGTACACAATTGATAACAGCCATTTGAGTAATTGCATTGCTACATGCAATTTGTTTCTGTTAAATAGCAATAACACTTGTCTTTGGCATGAATCTATAGACTGTGACACTATGTGAGACCACTTTTTGGGAGTGTCTTATCCTTCTTCCCCCTGTGTTCAGGTACAAGCTGTGGGTTGACACCTGCTCAGTGATCTTCGGAGGGTTGGATATCTGTGCTGTCAAAGCCATTCATGGGAAGGATGGGAAAGATTACATAACGGAGGTATGAGCTTCATACAGTTGGAGTAAGCGTGAAAATATTTCAATGCACAGTGCATGACGTATTGCACAAATTTCGTATGCTGTATTGCCTCATTATGTAGTTGCTCTCTACACACCGACGCAATGTAATGAAAGATTCAACATCTTTGCTAATCGATGTATTGATGTATTCCACATCCTTGTCAGGTCATTTTGAGTCTATCTGGTTGCTATGGGAACAGCAGCCTTCACATGATATGGTTGTAACTATATGTTCATGCTCACACAGACACACAGTTGAGAGGAGCACAGGGTCAAGCTGCAGTGCCCCTGGATGGAGAGCATGTTTTGGGGTTAAGGGCCTTGCTCAAGGGCCCAACGGTAGGGGATTGTTTTTAGGATATGAACCCAGCAGTCCCTTTTTTTCCGACGCCTGTTCAAGATTCGAACAGGTGACCTTTTGGCTACAGGTCTAACTCCTTAGCTGTTGGGCTACCTATTTTCCCAGCCATTCCGTTTTTCCCTAATTTCAACTAAAAGTGTACACCCTTCATAACCTACTCCACTTCCACCTTCTCTTCCTCTGGTAATAATACCATCTTCTGTGTGTGTCAGGTGGTGGGGTCCTCCATGCCACTGGTAGGAGAGCATCAGGCAGAGGACAGGCAGCTCATCACTGACATGGTGGTAGCCAAGATGAACCAGGCAGTAGGACGGACACCCACTGGGTCCCCTAACAGACCCACCACCATGCAGCCATCACAGGTATGGTGCAGTAGGCTACATACACCACTGTATGGGGGGATGTGATCAGTCATAGTCTTACAGGAAGGCTTTGTAGGAAATCCGGTTTGAGAGCCTCCGCCTATATTAGAGTTTATTGTGTTACAGCCATATTAAATCAAGTCAAATGTTATTGGTCACATACACATATTTAGCAGATGTTATTGCAGGTGTAGCAAAATTCTTGTGTTCCTAGCTCCAACAGTGAAGTAGTATCTAACAATTCACAACAATACACGCAAATGTAAAAGAATGGAATTAAGAAATCTATAAATATTAGGACGAGCAATGTCAGAGTGGCATTGACTAAAATACAGTATATTCATATGATGTGGGTAAAACAGTATGTAAACATTATTAAAGTGACCAGTGATGTCTATGTACATAGGGCAGCAGGTTGTGTATTACTGTCTCTTAGTAACTATAGCTATATTTGTAGAAAATATATTCCTGTTTAAAAAGTGCATTCTTTAAAGCAGAATTGTATCTTAAGGACATAATGACTTCTGCAATTAAAGAATGTTACTTGTAGTGGACACTATTACTGTAGTGTCCCTGGGAGTATCACTGTGTTTTGTGTGTTTGCAGAGTGGTGGCCAGAAGGACCTCGTGGTTGATCCCAAGACTGGCACTGCACACCCTCCTCAAGGTTGTCTGCAGTACATTCTCGACTGTAATGGCGTTGCAGTGGGGCCAAAACCCGTTCAGGCCAACTGAGTAGCCCGCCAGGGAGGAAGTCTATCTAAAATCGAAATGATGATGACGTACATTAGCTGGACACAAGCGGGGAGGGTGTTGGGGGGGGGGGGAGACGGTAGACGGACTGAGATGTGGCTGGTATTAGTTTGGGCCAGAGTGTAGTGCTGGCCTGGACTGTGTTTTTCCTCTATGCAGTGTCAAGATGTACTGTTAACGTGATTCCCTGTTGATTTAGTGTGCTTGTAACGGTCGCCTCTGTTTATCTGTAGCCGTGGGTCTTTGGGGCTGTTGTCGACAGTGTAATAAGCAGATTGTGCCTACACTGAGTCCAGTGCTGCTGTGTGTGCCCAATGTTTGATTCAGTCATTATTCATTATTTGCCCTCCCTCTACCCCCCCCCCCCCATTTATTTCTCCATTTTGGTGTGTACTTTTAGATATTGTTCAAACTGTGGTTTGTTGTGCAGTTTGACGTTTGTGTATATGTCAATATGTACATGTTGGTGCGTATGACTGTAGTGGTAATTATTTTCATACATATACTAATATAATAGATATTTATTTTTGTTTTGCATGTATGATATTCAGGCAGGTAACAGTATGTTTTTTTCCTTCTCATTCTGGATGTTTCTTTAGTGACACCACTATTATTCTTTTGATCCAAACTATGGTCCTTGTGATTTATGCATTGTGAATGTGTCATAATAACAAATGCATATTGTATAAGTTAAACAAAATAGATGTATGCATAAACAACCAAATGTTAGAGCCAAGAAAGCTGATGAGTACCTGCATACATACAGCCAGATCACTGCTATGTAAACTTCCATTCCATGCGTTGTTTGAAAGGATATGATATATAGATTTGTCTTTGTCCATTATTAGCAGGTAGCTTACCAATCAAGATACTTCCATCAGTGAATGTTGCTATAACAACCAATGCTTAGAAAGACAGTTCTTTGACAGTTTTAGAACCTGTCTCTTATGCACAGAACACAGCCATAGCTGTTTTCATGTGTATGAGGACAAGCATATTAGATTAGACTTACACAAATACAATAGACTACTGTAAAAAAATATATTTAATAAAGTCCTGTTGTTTTTATGGTAACTTACTGGCAGACAGTTACCTGTAAGTTACTGTAAAAAAAAAGTACAGTATGTTACTGTAAATTCAAAATAAACTTTGGTTTAACAGTACATTAGTACGTTTTACAGTAATGCACTGTTAAACCAGTTTCTTTAGAATTTATGGTAACATACTGTACTTTCTTTTTTTACAGCAACTTACAGGTACCTGACTGCCAATAAATTACTGTAAAAACAACAGGATGTTATTTAGTGTACCATCTTTTAGCCTAATAATACATATTTGACTCATTTATTATCACGCAAGCACGTATATGGGATTGGTTTGTGGCAGCTGCAGTTGCGATCGTGAGAGGAGAGATTTTATGTGATAGATTTAGAGAGTAACTAACTATGATATATTCAAACGCTCTCATTCATTCCAATAATTAAGATACATTAACATAATGACTCTAGAGGTTTGTCTGTCAACTAATAAGATTCCAGTAACAACCGTTGCCTCTTTGTCCAACGATTAATGTGTCAATCTGTTTTTATTTATATATATATATATATTTCAGGAAGTAGTCAAATTAGTTCTGTCACTGTCAAGTCAAAATAACTAAACTGGGATCAGTTAAATGATCAACGTGTTACATAATATATCTGAAATTTTAGGTATGAGGTTTCTGATTCTACCATAAGCGCACCGTCCGTGCAGAATATCAACAACCATATTGGTGTTGCCATGACAACATTGATGGTGCTCTGTTTTGCAGTGATGATGTGCATGGAGTTATGCTTATGTTACTGCCATTTAAGGATTCTTTGACATATTTGCCTTATACTCCTGAGTTAATGGAGAGCAATATATATGTTTTTAACTTTACATTCTTTATATTTTTATTACCAGATATTATTCCATAATTTATTCATACAGCTACATTCACAAGTGGGATACAAACATTTTCCCATTAAAAACACCTGCATTAAGTAGCAGTTAATAATGTAGAATCCATGCATGTCTCCTATTTGGTCATACTGCACAACTAAGAATACAGCTATATCAACACCATTGTAAATGTGTGTCACATTCTAAAACACACTTTTGTTTGTTACTAACAGACTTGTACAAATGAACTATGTTAGCAAGCTCTATGTGCAATTTATGTTCCAACGTGTATGAAATGCCATTGTGTCTGTGCAGATAACCCAGAGAGTAACCCTGTAAAAAGCCTTACCTGTGGCTTTGTGTTGTGGTTTTGTGGGGCAAACTGCCATGACGTTCCTATAAAAGGGAGGATAGAGTGGAGGCACCAAGGTCCTTAATAGTTGCATGGTGAGGTATTTGTTGTGTAACTAATTGATCAAAGGCGCTATTGTCAGTGGAAACTCAAAATCAGCCATCCTGCCCAGGTGAAACTCCTTTGCTGGCTTAGTTTTTCATACCGGCTGGGTTGCAGCTATTTGGGACCAGGGTGGCCACCAACTGTTAAGTGTGTTCTCTTGGAACTAGTGTTGAATTGTTTGAGAGAATTCAGTACAGATAACAATACATTGTGGAAAAAAATTCCCTAACTGGATATTTTGCCCCTGTCACTGGCAATAAAGCTTCCTTTGCGGTATATGCTCAGTCTGTGTCGCCATATTTGTTATGGTTGTATAAAAAGACAATATTAACGAGCAAATCACCCTATATTGTGGCACTATGTACATACAGTAGCTAGAGAGACTCCTTAAAAATGTCAGTTTATAGAAATATATTTGGAGCAAGAAGACCGACAACAAACACAGGTGAAGGTCAGAAAACATCAATTTACTACTATTTTTAGACCCACTAACGATAGTTAAACTCTTTATCTATCATGTCATATTATTGAGGTGGAGAATCATTGAGCAAACTGATTGGTTGGTCAAAACCCCTCCATCTATACCCTCAAAGCATGTGTGCCCCACATTGCATTGCTTCTCATGCATGAGAGATAATGTATCTGCAGTATTGTAATATTGTATCCCCTCCTGCTTTGTGTGTCTTCATTTCGCAGCTTTTACTTCCTCCCTTGACCAGTGTCGATCTTAGACTGTGTCTACTGTTTTTGTCAGATGGTTTGAGGGACAAAATTTCACGTACAACTGTGAAGAGATACAGACTCAAATTCAAAGACTTTCAATATCCTCTCTCCACAGCAAAAGTGTGATAATATCATAAAGTGTTTCTTGTACTAAAATTAGGGGGCCGGGTGGAACCCCAAAGTCTCAGACCTGATCCAAAGTCAACTCCTAAAGCTTCTGCTAAGGACTCAAGCCAGAGGCCTACCCCAACCACACAGCAGCCCCAGTCAGCGAGTCAGGGAAAGCCCAGACCAGGAGGCCTGGGGGCTCAACAAACACCTCCAGCACAGCCTGCCAAGCCTGCACCCCCAAGACAGCGCAACTCAGCGCCTCAGCTCCAACCCGAGTTCAAGGCACCTCCACAGGCCTCAGCCTTGCCCCAGCCTGAGCCACTGGCCCAACCCCAAAATGAGCCAACGACTCAGGCACAACAGAAGGACCTGAGCCCTGAGCAGAGCCAGCCTCCAGTGGTAGAGCAGCCAACAGCAGAGGAAAAAGCACAGGCACATCCATCGCTGAAGTAAGAACACATTGGCAGCAACATAAAAAAAAACATAGTTCCCGACGTAACTAAAAGGTTTAGCCAAAAAGAAGAGTCTGTATCTAATAAATACAATGCTCTACAGTCCAAGTTGTGAGGTTAGTTGTTCTGACAAAACCTTTGGCGTTCTACAGATTGTAATCAACTATTTTATTTTGTTTTCCAGTAAATCTCAGTCCCTGACCAATGCCTTTGGTCTGAAGGAAACATCCTTCTTTCGTACAGCCAGTGAAGACGTGGCCAAAGCCGAGACCATGCGCAACTTGAGGAAGTCTTTTGTAAGTCTGTTCTCTGACTAGACGCAGTGTGGGTTGAATATCCCTGAAACAGAGGGAATGAAAAATGAGGTACCGAAACCAGTCTCTGTGTCATCAACTTCACAAAGTGTTACAGTTAACCTCCTTCCTGTTTATCTAGATACATACGTACTGTGCATGCTATATCATTACAGTACTACAATTGACGACTTCTTGAGATGCAAGTCGAGAGATGTAAAGTTTGTGTTGATCATGCAGTAGTGTGGGTATCACTGTTGGGCAGAAGAGGATCAAACCATCTGTAATGTGCATTTATGACTTTTGAATGTTGTAGCTTTATTGTAAATGTGTTTAATAGTTTGAATGTGTACAGTCTGTCATTAGCATAAGGAGATTACAACACTCATTTAAAGTCTCTCCTATTTTGACATATGCTCTCAAATCACTAATTGACTAAACTAACTGCATGTTTCTACAGAGACGGGAATCCATAGCCATAATTCACTAGTGCCCGGTTATCTGTGTCGACATAAACTGTTCAATCTGGAGTTCTATTTTAGTGGTATTGTGATAGGCATTTGGCTTTGTTTGTAGACATTATTGTTGACATGAGTATATATCCACTGATGGTTTCTGCAGTCCTACAACTCTTAATAAAGTTACCATGCATCAATAAGCAATGTGACTCTAGAGGGCCTACTCATTCTCTGCATTAGAAATGCAGATGTAACCCATGGAATTAACAGGTTACACTTGTAGTTATATTAACCCCTAAAAGAGGCAACATGCGTTTAGCTTCAAAGCAGTAATGATTGCAAAGCCGTTTGTAACCCCAGTAAATGGTTTAAGATCCCTAAAATAAGCATATATTTGAAAAATGTCGCATTTATAGTCAAATCTGATGTTTCAAAATATATGTTTCAACGTGTATTTTTTATCAATTGGATCCATGGCCACTTGTTATGAAAACTCTTCTGTTATTCGTTCAAAGTGTTGTGTTTCTGTGGTACTCGGAGGCTCAGAAATTGGCGATTGAGCTAATCTGACATACCTGTATGACCTAAAATGCCCACCGATATGGGCGATCAGGGTTGGGGAGTAACTGATTCCATGTAATCTGGTTACAAAAAAAACTGTAACTGTAATCCGTTTCATTACCAGCTAAAATATTGTAAGCAGATGACAGACACTAGATTATTTCTTGGATTACCTTTAAATCCAAGGATTATGGTGAGAAAAAAAATACACTACGACACCTTTCAATTTGATCAATGACATTCAATTCAGCATTGAAAAAGGGCACAAATTCAAGTTTGTTCCACCTGAGCGAGTCTGACCTCAAGTCAGAGACCACTGTGATGACACACCAAATGCATTTGATGGATCATTTTTGTCTTCTCCTAATGCCACTTAAGGGGAAAGTAATCCAAAAGTAACAGAAAGTAATAAGATTACATTACTGATTTTGACTAATCGTTACTCATTTCAATTTTGGACAGGTAACGGTATACTGAACAAAAATCTAAATGCAACATGCAACAATTTCAAAGATTTTACTGAGTTACAGTTCATATAAGGAAATAAGGAAAACAGTTCATTGAAATGAATTCCTTAGGCCCTAATTTATTGATTTTACATGACTGGGAGTACAGATGGTCATCTGTTTGTCACAGATACCTTAAAAACAAAGGTAGGGGCGTGGATCAGAAACCAGTCAGTATCTGGTGTGACCACCGTTTTGCCTTCTCCTTAGCGTAAAGTTGATCAGGCTGATGATTGTGGCCTGTGAAATGTTGTCCCAGTCCTCTGCAATGGTTGTGCGAAGTTGCTTGATGTTGGCAGGTACATGGTACATGTTGATCCAGAGCATCCCAAACACGCTCAATGAGTGACATGTCTGGTGTGTAAGCAGGTCATGGAAGAACTAGGACATTTTCAGTCTCCATGAATTGTGTACAGAGCCTTGAGACATGGGGCAGTGCACTATCATGCTGAAACATTAGGTGATGGCGGTGGATGAATGGCACGACAATGGGCCTTAGGATCTCGTCATGGTATCTCTGTGCATTCAAATTGCCATTGATAAAACGCAATTGTGTTCATTGTCCGTGGCTTATGCCTGCCCATACCATAACCCCACCGCCACCATTGGGTACTTGTTCACAATGTTGACAACAGCAAACCGCTCACCCACGCGGCTCCATACACGTGGTCTGTGGTTGAGACGCTGGTTGGACATACTACCAAATTCTCTAAAATGACGTTGGAGGCAGCTTATGGTAGAGAAATTAACATTGAATTCTCTGGCAACAGCTCTGGTGGACATTCCTGCAGTCATCATGCCAATTGCACGCTCTATCAGAATTTCAGACATCTGTGGCATGTGTGACAAACCTGCACATTTTAGAGTGGCCTTTTATTGTCCCCAGCACAAGGTGCACCACTAGGTGCATCGTCTTGATATGCCACACCTGTCCGGTGGATGGATTACCTTGGCAAAGGAGAAATGCTCACTAACATGGGATGTAAACAAATTTGTGCACAAAATTTCTGAGAAATACGCATTTCTTTGCATATTGAAAATGTTGGCTATCTTTTAGGACAAACACTTTACATCTTGCATTTATATATTTTTTTCTCAGGGTAATTGCTTGACAAAGTTAAAACATTTCAGAAGGATAAAATATTTGTTTTGAAATGATGATTATTATTATTTTTTACCCCTTTATGTCAAAAATGGACCCCTGTTGGCCTATGGATTTCTGTGTACTGCTGCTCTGAATTACAGTGCTTCACACCTTACGAGAATCAAACACTCTCAGAAAGGAGTCTACAGTAGCCTACATCATTGTTCTCTTCCAGCCTACCTATCAAATCAGATAATCACTCTTTGAGCAACAGGTTTGTCTCCAGTCTTCCGTGAAGTAATGATTCTAAAGTCCATCCGGCAAATTGATGGGGGAAGGGAAGTATGCAGGCTGTAACTGGGCGAATGAAACTTCTATCATTCAGATACTGGCCATATGACCCACATGCAACCTGCAGTGCCCTGGCCTATTATTCAGTTTCAACGGGATCAAGAAAAAGGAAGAAAGATGGTGGAATATGTGAATGAAGCTCTACAAGTGCGTGGTGAAGCGTTATAAGGCTATTTTTATTGCGTAGAAGACCAGGACAGGTAAGCTAGGCTATATCAGCCTTGAATTTTTCTGATACGTGAGAATGTAGACTGCCTGGCTCAGGCTAAAGGTGAACAAGTGAAACTGATGTCTGACAATGCTTTGCATAAACTGATACTGGTCTTAGATCGATCAAAGGCTTTAATTTATTTCATTTGACAATTTATCTAGACCTATTTGCATTGGCATAAAAAAAACATTGTTGAATTATAATAAAGATTTCCGTTGTGAGTTTAAATGTTAACTTTGTCTGTAATTCAAACTGGAAAAAGGCTACTGTAAACTTTTGACAGTTTGACAAAGATGTCATTTATTTCAATTTATGTTACTATTTTTATATTATTGTATAATCGAGACCTCTATATGATCACCAAAATTCATGTGTTTCCTAGTTTACCAACTTCTAACACACTAACTATTAAAATCATTCCACTTTGGTAACAAGACTATTCCACAGGACTTTGTCAGTCTTCTGTTTAGGTATGTGTAGGTCATTTCAACTCAAAGTGTTTTGTCACATACACATGGTTTGCAGATGTTAGTGCGAGTGTAGCGAAATGCTTGTGCTTCTAGTTCCGACAATGCAGTAATAACCAACAAGTAATCTAGCTAACAATTCCAAAACTACTACTATATACACACAAATGTAAAGGGATAAATAATATGTACAGAAAGATATATGAATGAGTGATGGTACAGAGCGGCATAGGCAAGATGCAGTAGATGGTATCGAGTACAGTATATACATATGAGATGAGTATGTAAACAAAGTGGCATAGTTTAAAGTGGCTAGTGATACATGTATTACATAAAGATGCAGTAGATGATATAGAGTACAGTATATACGTATACATATGAGATAAATAATGTAGGGTATGTAAACATTATATTAGGTAGCATTGTTTAAAGTGGCTAGTGATCTATTTGATCAATTCCCATCAATTCCCATTATTAAAGTGGCTGGAGTTGAGTCAGTGTGTTGGCAGCAGCCACTCAATGTTAGTGGTGGCTGTTTAACAGTCTGATGGCCTTGAGATAGAAGCTGTTTTTCAGTCTCTCGGTCTCAGCTTTTATGCACCTGTACTGACCTCGCCTTCTGGATGATAGCGGGGTGAACAGGCAGTGGCTCGGGTGGTTGTTGTCCTTGATGATCTTTATGGCCTTCCTGTGACATCGGGTGGTGTAGGTGTCCTGGAGGGCAGGTAGTTTGCCCCTGGTGATGCGTTGTGCAGACCTCACTACCCTCTGGAGAGCCTTACGGTTGTGGGCGGAGCAGTTGCCGTACCAGGCGGTGATACAGCCCGACAGGATGCTCTCGATTGTGCATCTGTAGAAGTTTGTGAGAGCTTTTGGTGACAAGCCGAATTTCTTCAGCCTCCTGAGGTTGAAGAGGCGCTCTGCTGCGCCTTCTTCACGATGCTGTCTGTGTGGGTGAACCAATTCAGTTTGTCTGTGATGTGTACGCCGAGGAACTTGAAACTTACTACCCTCTCCACTACTGTTGGGGGGTGTTCCCTCTGCTGTTTCCTGAAGTCCACAATCATCTCCTTAGTTTTGTTGACATTGAGTGTGAGGTTATTTTCCTGACACCACACTCCGAGGGCCCTCGCCTCCTCCCTGTAGGCCGTCTCGTCGTTGTTGGTAATCAAGCCTACCACTGTTGTGTCGTCCGCAAATTTGATGATTGAGTTTCCCATTTATCATCATCATATCATTTATCACACACGCACGCACGCACGCACGCACGCACGCACACACACACACACACACACACACACACACACACACACACACACACACACACACACACACACACACACACACGTTTGTTATACTATCCTTGTGGGGACCAAACAATTGATTCCCGTTTAAAATTATATTTTCCCTAACCCTTACTCCTAAACCTAACCCCTAACCCTAATTCTGACCCTAACCTTAATTGTTACCCTAAACCTAACCCCTAAGCCTAAAATATAATTTGTCCTTGTGGCGAAATGTCCCCACTGTTGGTCCCCACAAGGACAGTAAAACCAAAAACACACACATTTTATATTGCACACAGCACAGGTTTGAGCATGTGCAAGACCTATTTGAGCCTGTTAGAGGTTGTAATTAGGTCTTGTACTGGGAATGGATGTCCTTTTAGAAAACAAACCTACTAGAATGAGCATTTGATGCATCACACTGAAAGCCTGGCCCTCTTCCCACAACCGTATTATCCAATGATGTGCCTCTTGATTTATGGCCAATGCCACCCATTAAAGTTCTCTCGTGACTTTTGAAAGACAATAGCTACATATAACAGAAAGGGAATTTATCATCCTACAATCAGAGATGTTTTATTGAATCATATCTCGATTTCTGCAAGAGAGAGAGATAGAGAGAGTAGTTCTACCTGTCTTTCTTTAAGTTGAAGTGAGCATGGCTATATTGACCCGTCTCTACTAATGCATCTAAAGATCTGTCTGCGTGTTCTATAAAAGAGGAGACATTTTACTAGCATCTAAGATGTTCTTACTGTCCCGCTGAAATCATACAGAAGTGTGAGTTCACTGGCAGTGGGGCTGAGAGTTCCTACCAGGGGGGCGGACGAATAAGTTGTCACTATCTGTTAAGCACTACTGCAAGCCCAATGAAACCATTCTTAAATTGCATTCCTGTGTTCACCCGAATCTAATGTACAGTCCATAACCAGATCCATATCAGAGTGAATGTAGAATTAGTCCAGTTCTGTTTCTTAGTCTTAACAGGCTACAGTTAGAGGACAGTTACAACGGCGGAGGTAATTAATGGTTTTCCTTTTCTGTTATCTCCTGGATAGCTCTATGTACAGTGAATGGAGACGGTTATACTGTCGGATGACCTTTTTCTTTTAACACTGCTGTCTAGTGTCTTCTTATCCAGAGATGGGGGACACGGAGAGCAGCGTGGTCCTTGCTGAGTTTTGGGCTGGGCACGTTGGATTTGGCACAGATGGACAGCAAGATGAATAGTTTTGACATGGAGACACTGTCGACGCTGGACTACCCTTATCTCCCTTCTCTAGAGTACAGCCACAACAGTCCCCACCACCACAGCCACAACAGTCCCCACCACCACAGCCACAACAGTCCCCACCACCACAGCCACAACAGTCCCCACCACCACCACCACCACAACAGTCCCCATCACCACAGCCACAACAGTCCCCACCACCACCACCACAACAGTCCCCACCACCACAGCCACAACAGTCCCCACCACCACAGCCACAACAGTCCCCACCACCACCACCACAGCCCAGACAGAAGCCACTCATGTAACCACAGCCCAGACAGAATCCACTCACTTAACCACAGCCCAGACAGAATCCACTCATTTAACCACAGCCCAGACAGAATCCACTCATTTAACCACAGCCCAGACAGAAGCCATTCATTTAACCACAACCCAGACAGAAGCCACTCATTTAACCACAGCCCATACAGAAGCCACTCATTTAACCACAGCCCAGACAGAATCCACTCATTTAACCACAGCCCAGACAGAAGCCACTCACTTAACCACAGCCAAGACAGAATCCACTCATTTAACCACAGCCCATACAGAAGCCACTCATTTAACCACAGCCCAGACAGAAGCCAATCATTTAACCACAGCCCATACAGAAGCCACTCATTTAACCACAGCCCAGACAGAAGCCAATCATTTAACCACAGCCCAGACAGAAGCCTCTCATGTAACCACAGCCCAGACAGAAACCACTCAATCAACCACAGCCCAGACAGAAGCCACTCATACAACTACACATACAGCGTGTATCAACGTAAGTCTACTGTAAGGGATTGTCAATAAATCTGTCATTTCCTACAACTAAAAGTGTAATAACTTAATTATCTATTCACATCAATTTAATCTTGTGTTAAAGCAATTGCCACACATTTTGAATGCCACTCTTTCATTTTGCCTTCGATGTTATGTACAGTGGGGCAAAAAGTAATACTTATTTTCCACCATCATTTGCAAATAAATTAATTAAAAATCCTACAATGTGATTTTCTGGATTTTTTTCCCTCATTTTGTCTGTCATAGTGTACCTATGATGAAAATTACAGGCCTCTCTCATCTTTTTAAGTGGGAGAACTTGCACAATTGGTGGCTGACTAAATACTTTTTTGCCCCACTGTATATTGTTTAGGTTCTTTAAACAATAAGCCCTTATCTCCTTCTCAGTCTAGCGACTGTAGCATTGTCAGCCTGTCCATACCCCGGCCTCACTCCAATCCCCCTACTTACACAGACGCCAGCTCTCCGCTCAATATTGACTGTAGAGTGTGTGGGGACACGGCCTCAGGCTTCCACTATGGTGTCCATGCCTGTGAGGGCTGCAAGGTAGGACTGAGACCTACCTCCTCTGGTTCTGTTGGCTTGTGAATGCTTGGAGGTATAGAAATGTCTTGCTCTGTGACCTCCATGGGGCCATATTAGTAAGGATTTACCCTGAAACTTAAACACGCACCCTGGCCCTTGGATTAGTGTAAAGCTCATGGTTTTTGTTGACATTTCTTTCTATTTCTTCCTGTAAAAATAATTACAGCCAACTGCTGCTGTAGGATTCTACAATCAACATGTTCTCTGCCCTTCTCTCTCAGGGGTTCTTTCGCAGAACCGTGCGGTTAAAACTGGTGTATGACCTCTGTGAGCTGCACTGTCGGATTCACAAAAAGAGCCGGAATAAGTGCCAGTACTGTCGCTTTCAGAAATGTCTGCTTGTGGGCATGTCACACGATGGTAAGCATTGTTATGTAAAAAAATCATCATCATCTACAAAGGTTTGTAAGGGTCATGATTTGTCATAGATGATAACGCCAAAGCTGAGTGTCATGTAATGTTTTTTGGCTGCTCCAATTCATTTTGCCTAAAGCTCAGACATTTTCTTTTGCTTGTCTTGCACTTAATTTGGAAGAGATAGATAGCAACCACGAGCACATTCCTGTCCGTCTGCCTTAGCTGGTCACATGATGTGTTTGAACATTGCATTTGATGTGCTTTTAAATATAGCCTACTTATGTTGGGCAAAATCAGATAAAAATGCAATTTCATCCTGTTTGTATGTCAGTGGTATGCAGCCCGTCCACAATCTCAGCGACAGCTTGCTATTGGTCATTTATATGTTAGTTTGTATAACAGTGACCTTTGCACTCTTTTATTACCTGTGATGGGACAACTGCTGGCAGACACAGCAAAGCTCTCAGGAGATGTTGTCATGTCGTTCTGATGTTTCTTGTTCTTAACATGATTTTTAATTTGTGTATTTGCTAGACATTCTACTGCACTGTTAGAGCTGTCAACGCAAGCGTTTCACTGCACCTGCTATAACACCTGCAAATCTGTGTAAACTTCGATTCAATATACCATCAGTTGACATTGCTCGGTTACACAATATGTGCACGCAACTTTGTCTCAGCTCATCCATATAATGTCGAGGAATCATCACATTTTTGTTCAGTTGAATATTTTCAGTGTAATCGTTGATGAATTAAGACAGATAATGTGGCCACGACATAAAATGCTTCGACGGATGGGCTGGGCTCCAAATGGAGACCATGAGAACTATTGTAAAAGTTCATAAGCCCTTCTGCAGCCATATTTATTATACAATCACAATCTGAGTAACGCCCACTCACAAAGGGTTGACAGGGTTAGTTGTCCTATTTGATAACACTTATTTCATGTCAAGGGTGTTACACATATTCAATATGAACTGTTTCAACAGCAGTTGTCTGTCTGAAAAGGGCCTTTAGACTTTGGAAAGTTTTCTACACAGTGGGATGAAGTATAGTCCTTCTTTAGCCAACCTATTTGTCATTGTCTTGTTTGAGAAAGCATTGTTTAATACAGAAAGTGTCTGACTGGCGCGCAGGCTAGAATGTAATGCACTAACTGTAAACCTCCCTGATGCCCCCATGCAGCCATCCGCTTCGGCCGGATGCCCCAGGTGGAGAGAGAGAAGCTGCAGGCTAAGTTTCTGGATGTGGACCCCAGGAACCCAGAGTCAGCGGACCTGAGAGCCCTGTCCAGACAGCTGTGCTTGTCCTACCACAGACACTTTCCCCTGACCAAGAGCAAGGCCAAGGCCATCCTCTCTGGAAAGACCCACGGAAACTCAGTAAGGGCCCAGTTGATACTTGAGATACTGTACATGCACACACAGTGTTACGGGAATGATGCATTGATGTCCATGGGAAATTTGTGAGATCAATCAGAACAGACCCATTGAAAGCCACTTCACCGAACACTCTCGCTCTCTCTCACACATACACTCACACACACACACCAGACATTTGGTTCTATTTATTTGAATATCACAGTTTTTGGTAGATCCACTCTGTGCTGATTTACTGGTAGCAAAATATCTAAGTTCTATAGGAAGCAGTAATATTGGGTTATGTTAGTTTGTCTAAGAGGAAATGACTAATAGACCGTTATTTATATTTTAGAGAAACAGATTGAATTTTGGTTCTCAAGGAAACAAGCACAAAAGTCAGGATTTTAATTGACCTTTTATTTCCTAGGTAGATTAACCCCTTGTGCACCAAGCAAGGTGCCTAATACGAGAATCACTACTAAGTCCCAAGAGAATGAATGACAATGGATGGAAATGCTTCTTTACATAGTTAATTACCTATGGGATGCATCTCTTTTCTTCCAGCCGTTTGTCATCCATGACATGAAGTCTCTGACGGCGGGTCAGTACTTTATAAACTGTAGACAGCTCCCAGTACTGGAGCGCCAGAGGTCCGTCCTGCCCCCTGAGGAGCCTGCTGGGGAGCTGGAGCTCTCCGTCTTCCGCCGCATCCAGTTCCGCTCCGCCGAGGCCGTACAAGAGGTCACAGAGTTCGCCAAGAGCATCCCTGGGTTCACAGAGCTGGACATGAACGACAAGGTGATCCTGCTGAAGTACGGGGTCATCGAGGTCATGACGACCATGCTGGCGCCGCTCATGAACAAGGACGGCACACTGTTTGCCTATGGACAGATCTTCATGACCCGAGAGTTCCTCAAGAGCCTGAGGAAGCCCTTCTGTGAGATGATGGAGCCCAAGTTTGAGTTTGCGGTAAAGTTCAACGTGCTGGAGCTGGACGATAGTGATATGGCGCTCTTCTTCGCCGTCATCATCCTCAGTGGAGGTGATTGTTTTTCAGTTTTCATGTGTGCATTTATATGCAGGACCTGCAAGATTGCCTTTTTTATTGTTCAGAGACGACTTGATTGGGCTTGAGACCAGATATAAAGTAATGGGGTCCTCTTGTGCTGTATCCTTTCAATTGGACTTTGCTCATCGGGTAGATCATTATAACTTCAGATCATTTGCTGTATACTGTTTGTCCAACCTTCCTCTATTTCCCTCTCCCACTCTCTGGTGACTAACCTTGACCACGTTGTACTCTACTGTAGACCGTCCAGGCCTGGTGAACGTGAAGCCCATTGAGGACCTCCAGGAGACAGTGCTGCAGGCCCTGGAGCTGCAGTTGAAGACCATCCACCCAGACTGCCCCCAGCTGTTCGCCAAGCTACTGCAGAAGATGACCGACCTGCGGCAGCTGGTGGCCAACCACGTCCGCCTCATCCACCTGCTCAAGAAGCAGGAGCTGGAGGTGTGTCTGCATCCCCTACTGCGGGAGATCATGAGAGACCTGTACTAAAGTGGAGGGGGACTCAGTTTAACAGCTATGAGGAAAAGAAGACTGCTCACTGTGATATATACAGTAGTACAGTATTATCCCAATTGTGATTACTGTAACAATGTGTAGACCCTTATAGATCTTTAACTAGCCTGGTCCTAGACCTGTTTGTGCTTCGTCAACTCCTCTGTGGCGTGTACGTCGTAAACAACAATAGTCACTGAGACCAGGCTATTATTCATCAGGTTCTCAAGGAAACCGAATGTCTGACTTCAGAAGAGAACTCCGTGACAAAGACACGTTCTGCCGCTCCGCTGAACCCTCTGTTTGATATTCAGTAAGGGGAAAGATTGGTTTCTTGGAAGGGTCTTTGAACTGTACTACATTGTGAATGATTCATTACAGAGCTTCTCACCGTCTCGTTGTTGTTGCAGCTATTCGGTCTTTTGCTGTGCTTTTTAATTAAAGGGCTGAAAGGAGAAGTACTTTCAATTGCAGGGCATTCATTGGACAAATAGAATAAAGCCTGACTAAGGGTGTAATATAATGTGAAAACAATATGTTATCCTAATACATTTGTGTTAATGATACACATTTGTAATAATAACAATAATAACTTTATTTGTGTAGCTCTATATCATAAAATAATCCAATCAAAGTACTAAAAAAGTAAACAGACAGAAGGAAGTAGAATGAAAAAAAATATAGCTCATTCAAATAATTTGTTATGTACAGCATATCGAGTCTCCTTGTCTTTGAATCATTCCATAGGGTTCGATGAATGTGAAAACATCTCTTGAGTTTCCATTTCCTCAACACGACCCTCTCTAAACATGTCAGTGTATAATGCATCCATCTTCTTTGGCCTAACATAGTATATGACATGTACTACCACGGACATTATATCCCGTGTTGTTTATAATGACCTGTATAAGCAATACGAAAATCCTCTCCAGTAAGTACATACAAGTATTGCTCAAGGTTGCCATCTGCTGGTGAATATATTGCACATTCTGTTGCTTTATGATGTTATGCAATGTCATGATATTCCCCTGTTGCTGACACACGGTGAAATGTTCCAGCGCTTATGTTAGGGTGACTAGAAGGGCTTTATGATTATTGCTATACATGGTGTATTTGATCTACAATGAGTTATGGCATAGTTAAAATACTTCAGTTTAGTCAAAACATCATTGGGGAAATGGTACAATAGAGGGGTCCTTTGTAGCTCAGTAGAATGTATTTACACATAATAATATATAATATAATAATATATGCCATTTAGCAGACGCTTTTATCCAAAGCGACTTACAGTCATGTGTGCATACATTCCACGTATGGGTAGTCCCGGGGATCGAACCCACTACCCTGGCGTTACAAGCGCCATGCTCTACCAACTGAGCTACATGACTGTAAGTCGCTTTGGATAAAAGCGTCTGCTAAATGGCATATATATATATATATATATATATATATATATATATATATATATATGTTCCTTTATGGTCGAGCATGGCGTTTGTAATGCTAGGGTCGTGGGTTTGTTTCCAGGGAACACCCATAATGAATAGGTATGTAAGTTGCTTTGGAAAAAAACATCTGCTCAGTGACATATATTATAATGATTCAGTGAACGAACAATGTGCATTACAGGAAGTAGACATGCAGTACACACTTATCTACTATAAATGTCTATCTTTTGAATATTTATTTAAATGTAGATGCCCCCCCCAAAAAAAGGATTTTGTATATCCAACCAATGTCTGTTTCTGTGTTCAGGCACTGGGAACATGCATTTTGATTGACAGCTTTTGTTTTGAGTGAATCCAGTCTTTATATGGTTCATCCTTGAGCTGTATTTGGTTATACACCCTACTGGGCTTGACATGAGTTACTGTCACCATGCCCACGGCTGTATTCTGTCTCGGTGGACACCTGTGCTCTACAGATTAGATGCCGTGTCTCCTCCAGCATGGCTCTGTGTACTGTGTCTGTGTGCATGTGTGTGTGTGTTTTTAAAGGGATATCTGCACACGGGCTTCATTCTATGTGCAAGAGGAATGACCTGTATACTTGTGTTTGTAGATATTGAATGATGTAGCCGACTTAAAGCCCCCTGGATCTGCTCCAGCACCCCCTGTGTGAGGAGGTTGAATCTGCTGCATGTGTAAAAGCAAAGTAGGCAGAAACATGATCACAGCATGCCGCCTGGTGGAGCTCTTGTCGCCATAGGGCCAGATCAGAGTTTGCTCTTTTGTATTCTATTGCTCGTCTTATATTCAGCAGTCTCTGTGGCCTGTCAGAAAGCAGAAATAGAACAGTTAAACAAACAGATAGCAAAACTCCACAGAAATAGATGCCAAAGAGGCCAGCCAATAAAGGTCTTTGCGATTCACAACTTTCGATGACGCCATGGCTATTCTTCCCTTCCCTTCCCTTTTTTGAGTCAAATGGTTCAGTAAGATCAAATAAATCACATTACTAATTGCAAAAGCTAGCTAGCCGGAGCGATGGTCAGGTAAGTAAACGTTGGAGTCACACGGCTTTTACGTTGAAACCGCTAGAACACGTTTCCTATGGCAGCCCTTACTATGCCCACACCGTGTGTGTTCATTCATTCAGTCTTGTGGACGACATAGAAAAATGAATTCACGTAATCAAAATGATTATCCCTCTTTGTTGTTTAAGTTCAGATATTGATTGAACAAACCGTACACGGATCCTAACGCTTAGGAAAATCTATGGAGCGATTTCAGTGCCAACATAAATTGTATTTTAATTCCATAATTTCGAACGTGTATTTGGATATTGATATTTAATTAATTATTTCATTAAATACTTTGTTGTACAGTAATGTGTGATGCACAAATGTAACCATTAAATTCATAAATTGAACTTTTCATGATTTTAAACTGAATTGAATGAACATACAAATTCAATATTGATATGTTGAGTTTCAATATGGTAAATATTGAAATCATTGTCTGTTTATCAAGTTTATCCAAATGTATATATTCAACTTGTCAGATGCATTCAGATTCAGCTTCTCTAAATTCAGATTCCAAACCAGACAATATCCTGCCAGGAAATATAGAGAACAGATAGAATCAAATGCTCTCGTGGTAAACGGAAGCTTCTGGTGGGTTTTGAAGCCAATGTGGCATGTTGAATTTCTCTCTTCCTATGGTCTGAATACTTATGTAAATAAGGTGTTTCTATTTTTAATAAACTTGGAAAAAATCTTAAAACCTGTTTTCGTTTTGCCATTATGGAGTATTGTGTGTAGATTTATGAGGAAACTATTTAAATTTAATCAATTTTAGAATAAGCTGTAATGTAACAAAATGTGGAAAAAGTCAAGGGGTCTGAATACTTTCCGAATGCACTGTATACAAAAACAATAGACAACCGAATCTGAATGCATCTGAGAAGTTGAATATATGAAAGATTGATCAACTTGAAATTATAGTTCGTAAACCTGATGCAGACAATGAATGCAATGTTTACCATATTGAAACTGAATGTATAAATATTGAATTTGAATGTTCAATAAATTGATTATTCATTCAATAAAGTTTCAAATCATGAAATACAAGTAAAATGTATGAATTCAATCATCAGTATGTGCATTACAAATACAAATATGTTTTATTCAAATTCAATATATAGATACAACTTCAAATACTATTTCTGCTGGCACTGATATCATTCCATATCAAATCCCCCAGTTAGGTCTGATAACCAACTGAGATGCTGGCTGGATACAAACATCAGAGACATCATTATAGAACACAAGAGTCTATGACTGCATAGGTGTGTGGATGTTTATAGGGCAATGTAGCACATAAGCAGCCACTTCAACTAAAGTGTTACCCAATAGCTCTGTTGAGATGTGTTATCATTTAATCCCATCTCTCCACCAAGTGTGTCTTTCTCCTCTCTCTCTCTCATGTAGGCTGTTTTTCCTGTGGGCTTGCCAATAGCTGTGGAGCACCTAGTGCCATTGCCCAATGGTGGAATCTCCTAGTGGTGTGTCTCAACTGGATCCACGGTGTGATTGCACCACACTGCTACTGCAACAGCAAACATTGCACCCAGCCACAAAGTCTTGCACATGTATGGGATCCTACTGCGAGGCAGTGCACAGAGAGAGGCAGCAGGGAGTTCAATGGTGGAGACCAGTGTCTCAACATCTGGAACCGTCAAGATAAAAGCAAGCACTTGAGAGCAGACAAAAATCAGTGTCCGCTAACCATCTGAAGCCCCACTAAGTCAGCAACTTTTGCCAGTCAGTAGCAACAAAGAACGGAAGGTTTTGAACACTTCTGCAATTTAGTTTAACTTAATTTTATTAAAATAACCTGGAATAAACATTCTCACCACGTTTACAATAAAATGTTTAACCTCTTGAAAGAGACATGGCAGACAAAAAAAGCTAATTAGATGTCAAATATTTTTCTACATATTAAAGAGAACTGCCTAATATCCAGCTGGTGATGGTTAACCCAAAGAGAAGGCTGATTCAAATGTGTAGGTAACTACTGATAAAACTCTCAGCAAAGCCATGAACAAATTACATGGACCGGAGAAATAGGCATCGCTTTAGTTCAAATGTGCACAACAAAAAAATAAAATATAAAACTGTCTTCCTCAATCACACATGTGTGACCGACTGACAGACTATAATTTTCCAGAATAACAAGACAAAACAAAAAGAATAAAAGCATGAAGATGAAGACACTGATAATCATTTCGTATCTCTATCGGATTTAAGACAATGTACAATCAAATAATCCTAAAAAAAACAACAAAAAAACAACGGATTGCGTCTCACTGTTTTTTGTTTTATAAGAATCATCCTCGGTGAGGTTTGTGCAGGGTCTTTGTCTAGGCTTCATCTCCTCTTCGGGGAGGTCAGCTTAGAGAAACTATCCTTCATGATAAACCAAGGCAGTCAGTCCCTGTCAGTCAAGACAGAAAGGTGTGCTTCACAGCACAGAGATAAGAGAGCTTCTTTACTGCTCTCTCACATGCGGTTCCTTCGATGTCTCTACCTCACTAACCTAACATAGCAGGAGTAAAATAAACACCTGAGCAACATTTCTTTCTTTCTGGCCCTGACAATATATATATATATATATATATATATTTTTTTTTTTAACTGTCGGGGGGAGGTTGTCTTCTGCACTGTTGAACCAATCCACTAAACGTGGAGGACGAGTTAAGATTTAAGATGGAGTGTCGCCTTGTTAACGTCCAAAAGCGTTACATTACATTTATCATCAATGGCACACAGGGACTTTTCACCTTTTCAACTCTGGGATTCAATCAGGCAAACTTTTGGTTACTGGCGCAACGCTCTAACCATTTTGACCACCTGCCCAGCAAAACAAAGTGGAAGCAGAAGTCGTGTCACAGGCGCTCTTTCCATTTCCCCTGAAAACCGGATGCATTCCCGACCCACAGAGGGTGCTGCCTCACTGTCCCCAGAGGTAGGTGTGCTTTCTTTCACATATTTCACTAACTGCATTGCCACTCTGTCCGTTGCACCCATATTAGCCATGGGGAAAAGTAGGCCTCTGACTAAACCTAGAAATGGGCATTCATTTCCTTCACTGCCAATCATCTTCTCCAAACCAATGGGTAGTCTTTCTCTGCTCTCTACACCGAAACCATCACAACTCAGTCAGTGACTGAAATACCATATTGATCCCATTCACTGTCACCTTTCCTCCCAGTCAGTCCTCTTCCTCTTTGCCGGTGATATTCTGTCTGTGTGTGTGAGCGTGTGTGTGTGTGAGCGAGCGTGTGTGTGTGTCTGGGTGCGTGTGTGTGTCTGCGTGTGTGCGCGCTCATGCACACGTGTGTATGTTTTGGAACAGGAGCATGTAGGAGGGGCATGTTGGGTGCTGTAATTCTAGAACACAGGCAGCCTGCTATAGGTTGATGTGAAGACGTTGATGTCCTCGGTGTGGGAGGCTCTGTGCAGGGAGGGTTCCGAGGCACTGCGGTTGATCTTAGGCAGGGAGTGCTGCAGCAGCTCAATGGACGACAGGATCTGGAAGAGAGGGAGAGAAAGCGAGGGAGATTCGAAGCACCCCTAGCAAAACGTGGAGGCATTTGGTACAGTGCCATCAACCCACTTCAGCCATTTTAGAAATGTCCTAAATAAAGATGGAGAGATAATGTAAAAAGAAAAGCCATTAGCAAGACTCAGGTGTACCTGGGGAAACAGAGGCCTCTCGTCTTTGATTTTCTTAATGCAGTCAGCCACCAGCCTCTTCATGGCTTTGGGGCAGCTCTTATAAAGCTTACTGAGGTCTGGAGACAGGTACCCCCGACCCACCATGAAGATGATCTGACAGGGGAGACAGATGAATGGTCACAGTGTTATTTCTTTCTATGGAAGTCACAGTGAGTCCCTAATATTGTAATACCTGCTGTGAGAAGAATGTGGTGACCAGATGATATTGAAACAGCTCCATACAAGTCTGTCTGCCAGTCTGAACCACTGGTTGTGACATTACTACACTGAGGACAGGTGAGTCGTCAGATAATGAAAGGTGAGTCCTCAGATAATGTGAGCCAAACCTGACACCTTGACAATAGAGAGAGCGAGCGATAAGAGAGTGAAGGAGAGATAGATAGATAAATTGCGAGCAATAGAAATAGCGATAGAGATAGATAGCAAGAGAGCGAGCGAGATAGCTAGATAGCGAGTGAGAGAGAGAGCAAGAGAGATAGATAGCTAGCGAGAGAGCGCAATAGAGAGATCGAGAGATAGATAGCGAGAGAGCGCAATAGAGATAGCGATAGAGAGAGAGAACCAGAGAAAGAGAGATAGCAAGAGAGTGCAAGAGAGATAAATAGATAGCGAGCGAAAGACATAGATAAAGAGCGAGAGAGATAGAGAGAGCAATAGAGAGAGCGAGAGAGAGCGTCATTGAGAAATAGATCTAATCAAACACACAGAGAACGAGACAACAAAAATATACGCCTTCAATATGGGGAAACACTGAAACAATACAAACACACCCTAAGAACAAAAAAGGAACAGCACATTAGAAATCAGCTGGATGTAATTGAGGAATCCATTGAATCAAACCATTTCTGGGAGTATTGGAATAAATTAAACAAACCTCATCATGAGGAATTGGCTATCCAAAATGGGCATATGTGGAGAAATCACTTTGCAAACCTCTACAGCAATATAACAAAGAGCCCAGAACAAAAAGATACACAAGAACAATTACAAATCCTTGAATCAGCAGTCAAAGACTATCAGAATCCTGTGGATACCCAAATTAAAGGATAAGAATTATTGGGAAAACTATGCACTCTCCAACCCAAAAAGGCCTGTGGTGCTGATGGTATTTTAAATTAAATGATCAAAGATACAGACCTCAAATTCAAATTGGCTATACTCAAACTCTTCAACAGGTATTTCCCCGATATTTGGAACCAGGGATTGATCACACCAATCTATAAAAATTGAGGAATTACAGAGGAATTTGCATTAACAGCAACTTGGGAAAATGCTCTGCGGTAATTATAAATAGCAGACTACATAATTTCCTTGACGAACACAACGTCCTGAGCAGAAGCCAGATTGTATTTCTAAAAAATTATCGTACAACAGACCACATTTACACCCTCCACACTCTAATTGATAAACAAGTAAACCAAAACAAAGGCTAAATCTACTCGTGTTTTGTAGATTTCAAGAAAGCATTTGATTCAATTTGGCACGAAGGTCTTTTTTGTAAACAAATAGAAAGTGGTATTGGAGGGAAAACATATGATTTTATTAAATCAATGTACTCTAAAAACAAATGTGCGGTTAAAATTGGCAACAAGCAAACAGACTTCTTCTCTCAGGGACGAGGAGTGAAACAGGGCTGCCCAATAAGTCCAACACTATTTAACATCTACATTAATGAATTGGCAAAAACATTACAAGAATCGGTACAGCACCTGGTATCACCCTACACAACAATGAAATCAAGTGTCTGCTGTACGCAGATGACCTGGTGCTGCTGTCTCCCACTAAAGAGGGGTTACAGCAGCGCCTAGATCGTCTTCACAGGTTCTGTCAGACCTGGGCTCTGACCGTTAACCTAAAAAAAACAAATATAATGATATTCCAAAAAAGGTCCGGCAATAAGGACGACAAATATAAATTCTATTTGGACACAGTTCTATTAGAACACACCAACAACTACACATATCTAGGACTAAATATCAGCAACACAGGTAGCTTTCACATGGCTGGGAATGAGCTGAGAGACAAAGCAAAAAGAGAATTATATGCCATTAAAAGGAACATCAAAATCGAAATTCCAATTAGAATCTGGCTCAAAATGTTTCAATCAGTTAAAGAACCAATTGCTCTATATGGAAGTGAAGTATAGGGTTCCAATCTCTAATAATGAATTTACCAAATGGAACAAACATCCAAATCGAAATCGCAGCGATTTGCAAGACTGTATTGCAAGTGCAAAGAAAAACTCAAAATAACACATGTAAAGCAGAATTGGGCCAATACCCCCTCCTCATTCGAATAGAAAAAAAGAGCATTCAAATTTTACAACCATCTAAAAACAAGTTACCCCAAAACATTCCATCACACAGCTCTACAATGTCAAGAGATGAAAAAAGAGAAGAGTCCCCTCAGCCAGCTGGTTCTGAGGCTCAGTTCACCAACCCAAACCAACCCCATAGAGCCTCAGGACATCACTCAGAAAATCTGGCCCAACCAAATCATTACAAAACAAAAATAAAAATATATCACCTATTGGAAAGACACCACAAAAAATTGAAGTGAACTTCAATGCTATTTGACTCTAAACAGACAGTACATGGTGGCAGACTATCTGACCACTGTGACTGATAGAAAACTTTGGAAAACATTGACTAGGTACAGACTCAGTGAGCACAGTCTGGCTATAGAGACCAGTCGTCACAGACAAACCTGGCTGCCCAGAGAGGAAAGGCTGTGCTCACTCTGCTCCAGGTGAGAGGTAGAGACAGAGCTGCATTTCCTATTACACTGTGACAAATACTCAGACCTAAGAGAATATTTCTTCCCCAAAATTATAATTCAATATAAAGAATTTTATACTATAAAAGATGAAGAAAAAAATCAAATATTTATTGGGTGAAAAGCCAAAATGTGCAGTTTTGGCAGCCAAATATGTGTCCTCCTGCCACAACCTGAGGGACAGCCAGTGAAAAGTAATATCGCTAATATTTCCCATCTTGTTTTGTTTTGTTTTGTCTTTCATACCATGTCATGTGTCTTCTATGTCATGTTGACACTGGTCCACTACCATTGCTTTAATGTATTGTTGTTCTCATTAATATGGTTGTTGTTGTTAATGGTCATCCCATGTCCACTACGACTATTATTATCGATATGTATACTTTGAAAATGTAAGTAATAATGAACTTGCCATGTCAATAAAGTCAATTGAATTGAATTGAGAGCGAGATAGATAGATAGATAGCGAGAGAGATAGATGAGTGAGAGCGCAATAGAGAGAGAGAAAGCGCAATAGTGAGAACGCAAGAGAGAGAGCGCAAGAGAGAGAGCGCAAGAGAGAGAGCACAAGAAGAGAGAGAGCACAAGAGAGCGCACGAGAAAGAGAATGCGAAAGAAAGAGCACGAGGGATAGAGAGCGCGAGATAGATGAGCAAGATAGATAGAGAGAGAACGCGAGAGAGAGATAGCGAGAGAGAGTGCGTGCAAGAGATAGCGATAGAGCTAGAGAGAGAGAGAGAGAGAGAAAGAGAGAGAGAGCAAGAGAGAGAGAGCAAGAGAGAGAGCGCGAGAGCGCGAGAGAGAGAGAGCGAGAGAGAGCGATAGAGCTAGAGAGTGATAGAGATAGCGGTAGAGCTAGAGAGAGCGATAGAGAGAGAGAGCGAGCGAGAGCGATAGAGAAAGCGAGAGATAGAGATAATGATAGAGAGCGAGAGAGATAGAGAGCAAGAGAGATAGATATAGCAGGAGATAGAGATAGCGAGAGCAATAGAGAGCGAGCAATAGAGAGATAGAGAGCGAGCAATAGAGAGATAGAGAGAGAGTGCGAGAGAGATAGATATAGCGAGAGAGATAGAGATAGCGAGAGCAATAGAGAGCGAGCAATAGAGAGATAGAGAGAGTGCAAGAGAGAGAGTGCGAGAGAGATAGATATAGCGAGAGAGAGAGAGCGATAGAGATAGCGAGAGAGAGCGCGAGAGAGAGCGAGCTAGATAGAGAGCGAGAGCAAGAGAGAGAGCGATAGATAGAGCGAGGGAGATGTAAAGAGAGAGAGGGAGACAGCACTAGAGAGACAGCGCGCGAGAGAGAGAGCGATAGAGATGGATGCATGCAGAGCAGAATTAGGCTGATACCCACTAATTATCAAAATCCAGAAAAGAGCCGTTAAATTCTACAACCACCTAAAAGGAAGCGATTCCCAAACCTTCCATAACAAAGCCATCAACTACAGAGAGATGAACCTGGAGAAGAGTCCCCTAAGCAAGCTGGTCCTGGGGCTCTGTTCACAAATACAAACACACCCTACAGAGCCCCAGGACAGCAGCACAATTAGATCCAACCAAATCATGAGAAAATAAAAAGATAATTACTTGACACATTGGAGAGAATTAACAAAAAAACAGAGCAAACTAGAATGCTATTTGGACCTACACAGAGAGTACACTGAGGCAGAATACCTGACCACTGTGACTGACCCAAAATGAAGGAAAGCTTTGACTATGTACAGACTCAGTGAGCATAGCCTTGCTATTGAGAAAGGCCGCCGTAGGCAGACATGGCTCTCGAGAAGACAGGCTATGTGCTCACTGCCCACAAAATAAGGTGGAAATTGAGCTGCACTTCTTAACCTCCTGCCGAATGTATGACCATATTAAAGTGACATATTTCCCTCAGATTACACAGATCCACAAAGAATTCGAAAACAAATCCAATTTTGATAAACTCCCATATCTACTTGGTGAAATTCCACAGTGTGCCATCACAGCAGCAAGATGTGTGACCTGTTGCCACGAGAAAAGGGCAACCAGTGAAGAACACACACCATTGTAAATACAACCCATATTTATGCTTATTTATTTTATCTTGTGTCCTTTAACCATTTGTACATTGTTAAAACACTGTATATATATATATATATATATATAATATGACATTTGTAATGTCTTTATTGTTTTGAAACTTCTGTTATTGTAATGTTTACTGTTAATTTTTATTGTTTATTTCACTTTATATATTCACTTGATATATTATCTACCTCACTTGCTTTGGCAATGTTAACACATGTTTCCCATGCCAATAAAGCCCTTGAATTGAAATGAATTGATAGAGCAAGAGAGATAGGGAGAGCGAGAGCAAATTGGAGTTGGATAAATTTCGATAAACTTTTTTTTTTTTTTCGCAAGGACTTATACAGGGTACTAAACCTCAACATTAAAACCATCAATCCAAATAAAAATTCCATACCTAAAACCTTGATTCTGGACAACATTTTCTGAATGGACTACTACTACCAAGGACTAAAAAGAAAAAAACTTCTGACAAACCAAAAACCTGCACAAGAAAGTACAGCGGAACTTGGAAATACCATCCAACACAAAACTGAGTGAGTAATATTCAGTCTGAAGCTACTTCCGAAGCCAAAAAGTAAAATATAATAATCTCTAGATAATTTTCCTATATAAAGCTAAGTAAATAAGTATACTAAGCTACCAAGCTGCTAGGACAGAACAGACCTGGCAGCACCTTCAATTAGCACTGAGGTGTGAAGTCAGATGTGTGAAAACTCTTGAACCCAACAATGGCAGGAGAGTTTCACAGCCCCCCCCCCCCCCCAAATGCATTGGCCTTTGAAGTCCCAGTGGCTTATCCCTGTCCTGAGGTCATTACAATACAGTACCCCATGGATATTAAAAATAACATTGCATTTTCTTAAGCCTCTCAAGGACAATCCAGAGACACTATTAGCTGATTGTTTGCAAAGAGGTGAACTTAAGCAACTTATTTTTTTTTACACAGACCATCCCCTGGCATGGCACTGTGCTATAAGAGCACACTACCCCTATGTCAAGAGAGAGGGTATTGGCCCAGGGTCCTGTATTTGATGCTTTGCCTGTGATGGTTCGTCTGAGAGCACAGCAGGATTTCTTAGAAGCTTCCGGGGTAGAGTCCCGCTCCTTGAAAGTGGCAGATCTACCCTTTAGCTCAGTGCGGATAGCATCTGCTTCATTGGACTACTTCCTGCCTCAGTTTTTGCTGATAAGCAGAAATCAGGAGGAAAGAATTATGGTCAGATTTGCCAAATGGAGGGTGTGGGAGTGCTTTGTATGCGTCTCTGTGTGTTGGGTAAAGGTGGTTTAGAGTTTTTTCCCTCTGGTTGCACATTTAACTTCTTTGGGAATGGGGGGGCAGCTCGGGACTGAGGAATTGAGTAGCTTGGATAAAAAGGTGCCCAGAGTAAACTGTCTGCTACTCAGGTCTAAAAGCTAGAATATTAATATAATATTGGATAGTATATTTGGATGGAAAACACTATGAAGTTTATAAAACTGTTTGAATGATGTCTGTGAGTATATCAGAACTCAAATAGCAGGCAAAAACATGATTAAAAAATCCAACCAGGAAGTGGGAAATCTGAGGTTTGTAGTTTCCAAGTCATTGCCTATCGACTATACAGTGTCTATGGTGTCATATTGCACTTTCTACGGCTTCCACTAGATGTCAACAGTCTTTAGAACCTTGTTTGAGGCTTCTACTGTGAAGTGGGGGCAAATGAGAGTGGATTCAACCAGAGGTCTGCCAGAGTGGCATGAGCTGATCACGCGCGCATTTCTGAAGACAAAGGAATTCTCCGGTTGGAACATTATTGAAGATTTATGTTAAAACAGCCTAAAGATTGATTCTATACATCGTTTGACATGTATCTACGGACTATAATGGAACTTTTTGACTTTTCGTCTGGACCTAGTGATCGGTGTCGTGAATTTGGATTACAGGTCTAAACGCGCAAACAAAAAGGAGGTATTTGGACATAAATTATATATATAATAATAATAATAATATATTATGGACGTTATCGAACAAAACAAACATTTATTGTGGAACTGGGATTCCTGCGAGTGCATTCTGATGACGATCATCAAAGGTAAGTGAATATTTATAATGCTATTTCGGACTTCTGTTGACTCCACAACATGGCGGATATCTGTATGGCTTGTTTTTGTGTCGGAGTGCTGTACTCAGATTATTGTATGGTGTGCTTTTTTTATAAAACAAAATTGAAATCAGACACAGCGGTTGCATTAAGGAGATGTGGATCTAAATTTCCATGCAGAACACTTGTATCTTTTAGCAATGTTTATTATGAGTATTTCTGTAAATTGACGTGGTACTCTGCAAAATCACCGGATGTTTTGGAACTACTGAAAACAACATGCTTATGTACACAGATTTTTGGATATAAATATGAACTTTATCGAGCAAAACATACATGTAGTGTAACATGAAGTCCTATGAGGGTCATCTGATGAAGATCAAAGGTTAGTGTTTCATTTTCTCTATATTTCTGCTTTTTGTGACTCCTCTCTTTGGCTGGAAAAATGGCTATGCTTTTCTGTGACTAGGTGCCGACCTAACATAATCGTTTGGTGTGCTTTCGTCGTAAAGCCTTTTTGAAAATCGGAAAATGTGGCTGGATTTACAACAAGTTTATCTTTAAAATTGTGTAAAATATTTGTATGTTTGAGGAATTTTAATTATGGGATTTCTGTTGTTTTAAATTTGGCGCCCTGCAATTTCACTGGCTGATGGCGAGGTGGGACGCTACCGTCCCACATATCCCAGAGAAGTTAACTTGCTGGTAGAAGTGAGATAAAACAGATTTGAGTTTCCTTGCATTAAAGTCCCTGGCCACTAGGAGCACCGCCTCTGGATGAGCATTTTCCTGTTTGCTTATGGCCATGTACATCTCATTGAGTGTGGTCTTAGTGCCAGCATTGGTTTGTGGTGGTATATAGACAACTATGAAAAATACAGATGAAAACTCTTGGTAAATAGTGTCATCTACAGTTTATCATGAGTGTCATCTACAGTTTATCATACTCTACCTCAGGCAAGCAAAAAACTTGAGACCTTAGATTTTTGTGCACCAGCTGTTGTTTACAAATATACACAGACGCTGCTGTTCTATCCTGCCAAAAAAGCTTAAAACCTGCCAGCTGTATGTTATTCTTGTCGTCGTTCAGCCACGACTCTGAAACGTAAGATGCTCATCATGCTCTGCTATGCTGACACCTACTGTGATGGTTCGGGCCTAAACCACACAAAAACAACACACTATGGAACACAAATCTTTTACTATCTCATCCTGGAATATACAAGGTCTGAGAAAAAGAGAAAAATGTCCTCATGTGTGCTACCTATACCACCTAATAGAATCCCCATACTTTTAACTATGACAGTTTCTCCATCCTATAGGGGGAGATTAACAATTCCCTGGCTCAGGGACATGTCGCAACCTAAATACCTGAACTGGACAAGAACCCAACACACTTTACACACGGTGGGACAAACACCTACCTGGAGATGACAGCATTCTCTCCCCTATATGCCTCCCATGACACAACTACGACAACATAACAAACAAAGACGGGTCACAACTCCTGCAGCTCTGTCGGACGCTGGGTACTAGAGGTCGACCGATTAATCGGAATGGCCGATTAATTAGGGCCGATTTCAAGTTTTCATAACAATCGGAAATTGGTATTTTTGGACACCGATTTGGCCGATTTAAAGAAATATATATTTTACACCTTTATTTAATCTTTATTTAACTAGACAAGTCAGTTAAGAACACATTCTTATTTTCAATGACAGCCTAGGAACGGTGGGTTAACTGCCTCGTTCAGGGGCAGAACGAGATATTTTTTACCTTGTCAGCTCGGGGGATTCAATCTTGCAACCTTACAGTTAACTAGTCCAACGCTCTAACCACCTGATTACATTGCACTCCACGAGGAGACAGCCTGATACGCGAATGCAGTAAGCCAACGTAAGTTGCTAGCTAGCATTAAACTTATCTTCTAAAAAAAACAAATCAATTAATCATAATCACTAGTTAACTACACATGGTTGATGACTATTACTAGTTTATCTAGCATGTCCTGCGTTGCATATAATCGATGCGGTGCGTATCGTTGCTCCAATGTGAACCTAACCATAAACATCAATGCCTTTCTTAAAATCAATACACAGAAGTATATATTTTTAAAACTGCATATTTAGCTAAAAGAAATTCAGGTTAGCAGGCAATATTAACCAGGTGAAATTGTGTCACTTCTCTTGCGTTCATTGCACGCAGAGTCAGTGTATATGCAACAGTTTGGGCCGCCTAATTTGCCAGAATTTTACGTAATTATGACATAACATTGAAGGTTGCGCAATGTAACAGGAATATTTAGACTTATGGATGCCACCCATTAGATAAAATACGGAACAGTTCCGTATTTCACTGAAAGAATAAACGTCTTGTTTTCGAGATGATAGTTTCCGGATTCTGCCATATTAATGACCTAAGGCTCGTACTTCTGTGTGTTATCATGTTATAACTAAGTCTATGATTTGATAGAGCAGTCTGACTGAGTGCTGGTAGGCAGCAGCAGGCTCGTAAGCATTCATTCAAACAGCACTTTCATCCGTTTGCCAGCAGCTGTTTATGACTTCAAGCCTATCAACTCCCAAGATTAGGCTGGTGTAACCGATGTGAAATGGCTAGCTAGTTAGCGGGGTGCGCGCTAATAGCATTTCAAATAGCATTTCAAATGTTACTCGCTCTGAGACTTGGAGTGGTTGTCCCTTGCTATATGCATGGGTAACGCTGCGTCGAGGGTGGCTGTTGTCGTTGTGTTCCTGTTTCGAGCCCAGGTAGGAGCGAGGAGAGGGATGGAAGCTATACTGTTACACTGGCAATACTAAAGTGCCTTTAACAACATCCAATAGTCATAGGTATATGAAATACAAATGGCATAGAGAGAAATAGTCCTATAATTCCTATAATAACTTCAACCTAAAACTTCTTACCTGGGAATATTGAAGACTCATGTTAAAAGGAACCACCAGCTTTCATATGTTCTCATGTTCTGAGCAAGGAACTTAAACGTTAGCTTTCTTACAAGGCACATATTGCACTTTTACTTCTCCAACACTTTGTTTTTGCATTATTTAAACCAAATTGAACAGGTTTCATGATTTATTTGAGGCTAAATTGATTTTATTGATGTATTATATTAAGTTAAAATAAGTGTTCATTCAGTATTGTTGTAATTGTCATTATTACAAATAAAAAATATAAAAAATAAAAAATTTAAATACATTTTTAAAAAATAAATAAAATAGGCTGATTAATCGGTATCGGCTTTTTTTGGGGGTCCACCAATAATCGGTATCGGCGTTGAAAAAAATCATACAATCGGTCGACCTCTAGTATGTACATGATGGTATCGCGCCGTCCCAACCTTCGCTCTCTCTCCCCCGCTACTCTCTCCTCTTCCATCATATCATCTCTTCCCTCCGCTAAAACCTTCTCCAACCTATCTCCTGATTCTGCCTCCTCAACCCTCCTCTCCTCCCTCTCTGCATCCTTTGACTCTCTATGTCCCCTATCCTCCAGGCCGGCTCGGTCCTCCCCTCCCGCTCTGTGGCTCGATGACTCAGGGCTCCGGGCAGCCGAGCGGAAATGGAGGAAAACTCGCCTCCCTGCGGACCTGGCATCCTTTCACTCCTTCCTCTCTACATTTTCCTCCTCTGTCTCTGCTGCTAAAGCCACTTTCTACCACGCTAAATTCCAAGCATCTGCCTCTAACCCTAGGAAGCTCTTTGCCACCTTCTCCCCCCCCCTCCTCCCTCTCTGCAGATGACTTCGTCAACCATTTTGAAAAGAAGGTTGACGACATCCGATCCTCGTTTGCTAAGTCAAACGACACCGCTGGTTCTGCTCACACTGCCCTACCCTGTGCTCTGTCTGACCTTTCTCCCCTCTCTCTCCAGATGAAATCTCGCGTCTTGTGACGGCCGGCCGCCCAACAACCTGCCCGCTTGACCCTATCCCCTCCTCTCTTCTCCAGACCATTTCCAGAGACCTTCTCCCTTACCTCACCTCGCTCATCAACTCATCCCTGACCGCTGGCTACGTCCCTTCAGTCTTCAAGAGAGTGAGAGTTGCACCCCTTCTGAAAAAACCTACACTCGATCCCTCCGATGTCAACAATTACAGACCAGTATCCCTTCTTTCTTTTCTCTCCAAAACTCTTGAACGTGCCGTCCTTGGCCAGCTCTCCCGCTATCTCTCTCTGAATGACCTTCTTGATCCAAATCAGTCAGGTTTCAAGACTAGTCATTCAACTGAGACTGCTCTCCTCTGTATCACGGAGGCGCTCCGCACTGCTAAAGCTAACTCTCTCTCCTCTGCTCTCATCCTTCTAGATCTATCGGCTGCCTTCGATACTGTGAACAATCAGATCCTCCTCTCCACCCTCTCCGAGTTGGGCATCTCCGGCGCGGCCCACGCTTGGATTGCGTCCTACCTGACAGGTCGCTCCTACCAGGTGGCGTGGCGAGAATCTGTCTCCTCACCACGCGCTCTCACCACTGGTGTCCCCCAGGGCTCTGTTCTAGGCCCTCTCCTATTCTCGCTATACACCAAGTCACTTGGCTCTGTCATAACCTCACATAGTCTCTCCTATCATTGCTATGCAGACGACACACAACTAATCTTCTCCTTTCCCCCTTCTGATGACCAGGTGGCGAATCGCATCTCTGCATGTCTGGCAGACATATCAGTGTGGATGACGGATCACCACCTCAAGCTGAACCTCGGCAAGACGGAGCTGCTCTTCCTCCCGGGGAAGGACTGCCCGTTCCATGATCTCGCCATCACGGTTGACAACTCCATTGTGTCCTCCTCCCAGAGCGCTAAGAACCTTGGCGTGATCCTGGACAACACCCTGTCGTTCTCAACCAACATCAAGGCGGTGGCCCGTTCCTGTAGGTTCATGCTCTACAACATCCGCAGAGTACGACCCTGCCTCACACAGGAAGCAGCGCAGGTCCTAATCCAGGCACTTGTCATCTCCCGTCTGGATTGGCTGGGCTCCCTGCCTGTGCCATTAAACCCCTTCAACTCATCCAGACGTCACCCCGCTCCTCCGTTCTCTCCACTGGCTTCCAGTTGAAGCTCGCATCCGCTACAAGACCATGGTGCTTGCCTACGGAGCTGTGAGGGGAACGGCACCTCAGTACCTCCAGGCTCTGATCAGGCCCTACACCCAAACAAGGGCACTGCGTTCATCCACCTCTGGCCTGCTCGCCTCTCTACCACTGAGGAAGTACAGCTCCCGCTCAGCCCAGTCAAAACTGTTCGCTGCTCTGGCCCCCCAATGGTGGAACAAACTCCCTCACGACGCCACGACAGCGGAGTCAATCACCACCTTCCGGAGACACCTGAAACCCCACCTCTTTAAGGAATACCTAGGATAGGATAAGTAATCCCTCTCACCCCCCCCCTTTAAGATTTAGATGCACTATTGTAAAGTGACTGTTCCACTGGATGTCATAAGGTGAATGCACCAATTTGTAAGTCGCTCTGGATAAGAGCGTCTGCTAAATGACTTAAATGTAAATGTACATAATCAATGGTAGGCTTCGAGGGGACTCCTATTGTAGGTACACTTATAGCTCATCTCGTGACCTGGGCCCTGACAATAAATCTCAGTAAGACAAATATAATGGTGTTGCAAAAAAGGTTCAGTTGCCAGGACCACAAAAAACAAATTCCATCTAGACACCAGTGCCCTAGAGCACACAAAAAACAATACATACCTCGGCCTAAACATCAGCGCCACAGGTAACTTCCACAAAGATGTGAACGATCTGAGAGACAAGGCAAGAAGGACCTTCTATGCCATCAAAAGGAACATAAAATTCAACATACCAATTAGGATCTGGCAAAAAAATACTTTCAGTTATAGAACCCTTTGTCCTTTATGGTTGTGAGGTCTGGGGGTCCGCTCACCAACCAAGAATTCACAAAATGGGACAAACACCAAATTGAGACTCTGCATGCAGAATTCCGCAAAGATATCCTCCGTGTACAATATGAAACACCAAATAATTAATGCAGAGCAGAATTAGGCCGATACCTGCTAATTATCAAAATACAGAAAAAAGAGACATTAAATTCTACAACCACCTAAAAGGAAGCGATTCCCAAACATTCCATAACAAAGCCACCACCTACAGAGAAATGAACCTGGAGAAGAGCCCCCTAAGCAAGCTGGTTCTGGGGCACTGTTCACGAACACAAACAAACCCCACAGAGCACCAGGACAGCAACACAATTAGACCCAACCAAATCATGAGAAAACTAAAAAATAATTACTTGACACATTGGAAAGGATTTACAAAAAAACTAGAATGCTATTTGGCCCTAAACAGAGAGTACAGTGGCAGAATACCTGACCACTGACTGACCCAAGATTAAGTAAATATTTTAACTATGTACAGACTCAGTGAGCTTAGCCTTGCTATTGAGAAAGGCAGCCCTGGCTCTCAAGAGAAGACATGCTATGTGCACACTGTCCACAAAATGGGGTGGAAACTGAGCTGCACTTCCTAACCTCCTGCCAAATGCATGACCATATTAGTGACATATTTCCCTCAGATTACACAGACCCACAAAGAATTCGAAAACAAATCCAACTCCCATATCTATTGGGTGAAATACCACAGTGTGCCATCACAGCAGCAATATTTGTGACCTGTTGCCACAAGAAAAGGGCAACCACTGAAGAACAAACACCATTGTAAATACAACCTAGTGTGCACTGGGAGTTGGGAAGGAAATTCAGGGAGTGAATCATTTAATAAATAAATGAAAACATAATTCAAAACAAGAAACACAAACAACACACAGACATGAAACTGAAGCAGAAACAATAATGCCTGGGGAAGGAACCAAAGGGAGTGACATATATAGGGAAGGTAATCAGGGAAGAGATGGAGTCCAGGTGAGTCTAATGACATGCTGATGCGCGTAACGATGGTGACAGGTGTGCACCATAACGAGCAGCCTAGTGACCTAGAGGCTGGAGAGGGAGCATATGTGACAGCGCGTGGCTCCAACAGCAAGACGCTGACCAAAATGACAATCCCGGGGATTAGGAGCGGACACCTCTGCTGAGGCGCGGGAACCCTGTCAGTCCGGCTGAGGCGTAAGAGCCTGATGAGCCAGTTGAGACCTCCCCGGTTACCTCGGTTGAGGCCTGGGAGCCAGTCGATCCCGCTGAGGCCTGGGAGCCAGTCGATCCCGCTGAGGCCTGGGAGCCAGTCGATCCCGCTGAGGCCTGGGAGCCAGTCGATCCCGCTGAGATATATAGAAACCTGTCGAGCCAGCTAAGGCAGGGGAATCCTTCGAACCCGCCGAGGCATGGGAATCCGACAACCTGGCTAAGTCCTCCCCGGTTCTGACACCCGGACCCGACATCACCTTCAACAGGAAACAAAAACAACCTCCCTGATGCTTCCCTTGGTGAGGCGTTATTCTGTAACGGGTGCGCTGGGAGTCAGGAAGCAAGTTCAGGGAGTGAATGATTTAAAAAATAAATGAAAACATAATACGAAACACGAACAGCGCAGACATGAAACAATAACGCCTGGGGAAGGAGCCAAAGGGAGTGACATATATAGGGAAGGTAATCAGGGAAGTGATGGAATCCAGGTGAGTCTAATGACGCACTGATGCGCCATAACAAGCAGCCTGGTGACCTAGAGGACGGAGAGGGAGCATACGTGACACCTATATTTATGTTTATATAGACTGTACTGTACATATAGACTGACATCTGAAATGTCTTTATTCTTTTGGGACTTTTGTGAGTGTAATGTTTACTGTACATTTTGTATTATATATTTCACTTGCTCTGGCAATGTAAACATATGTTTCCCATGCCAATAAAGCCCCTTAAATTGAATAGAGATAGAGAGATAGAGAACAACTGGTTTGATGAAAATTGTAAAATAATAAATAGTAATACACCAAATAATGGTGTATTACGCCTTCATTAATGAGACTTTAAAACTCTATAAACGTACACTCAGAACCAAAAAAGCACAGTAAGCAGCTGACACTAATTGAGGAGTCCATTAACACACACAGCTTCTGGCAAAATTGGAAAAAACTTTAAAAAAAATATAAACAAGAGGAATTAGCGATACAAAATGGTGACACATGGACAACCCATTTTAAAACCCTCTACAACACCGTTCAAATTGACACAAACGCAGAGCAACGCCAAATTCATGAGAAGTTGAATGGATTAGAAAAAGCTATAAAGGACAATCAAAATCCACTGGACTCCACAATTGCTGATCAGGAGCTCTATAAGAAACTTCAAGCTCTCAAATTTCAAGTCATGCCTTTCATCCTGAGTGTAGGTTATTTCCCTGACATCTGGAATCAAGGACTCATAACCCCAATCTTTAAGAACGGAGACAAATTTGACCCAAACAATTACAGAGGCATTTGTGTGAACAGTAACCTGGGGAAGGTTTTCTGTAGTATTATAAATGTAAGAGTTCTAAACGTCCATAATAAGCACAATGTCTTGAGTAAAAGCCAAATTGGATTTATACCAAAACGTCGCACAACTGATCATATTTACACCCTACACACCCTGATAGATAAACATGTCCACCGAAATATACCCTTGCTTTATCGACTTCCAAAAAGCATTTGATTCTATTTGGCATACAGGATTGTTCAACAAAGTTATTAAAAGTGGTGTAGGGGGTAAAACATATGACATAATTAAATCAATGTATATTGGCAATACATGCAGCATTAAAATTGGTAAGAAAATAACAGAATTCTTTAACCAGGTGTGGCGCCTTCGCCAGGGTTGCAAGCTGAGTCCTGCACTCTTCAATATTTACATTAACGAATTGGCCACTATTCTAGAAAAATCCTTCGCCCCTGGTGTTAGTCTCCACAATTCAGAAGTTAAATGCTTATTCTTCGCAGATGACCTATGCCTGCTGTCACCCACAGCACATGGCCTACAGCAGAGCCTGGACCTGCTAGAGCAGTACTGCCAGACCTGGGCCCAGGCAGCAAACCTCAAAAAGACTAAAATAATGATTTTCCAGAGAAGATCCAGTTCTAATATAATAATAATAATATATGCCATTTAGCAGACGCTTTTATCCAAAGCGACTTACAGTCATGTGTGCATACATTCTACGTATGGGTGGTCCCAGGGATTGAACCCACTACCCTGGCGTTACAAGCGCCATGCTCTACCAACTGAGCTACAGAAGGACCAGTTCAAAGGGAATTAGACCAAAGTTCTCAATTGGTACAAAATATATAGAGTACTGCACACACTACAATTACTTAGGTTTAAAAATAAGCTCAACTGGACACCTTAATGAGGCAGTGAATGAGCTGAGAGAGAAAGCATTCTACGCCATTAAAAAGCAAATTCAAATTGAAATACCTATTAAAACTAATTGAATATGTCATTGAACCAATTGCACTTTATGGCAGCGAGGTGTGGGGTCCACTTGCAAAACAATATTTCATCAAATGGGACAAACACCCCATTGAAACCCTGCATGCAGAGTTCTGTAAGATGCTCCTACATGTCAAGTGTCTGACAGACCAATCAACCTGCACATGTCCTCTACTGTAAACTTATTGTTAAATGTATAGTTATTTTGACATTTGGTTTTTGTTGTTACTGTTGTCCCGTTGACATTCAATCTCATTGAATGAGAGCGAGAGAGAGCAAGAGAATGTGGTCACTGCACGAAAGGGAAGTTGAGACAGAGATGCACTTCCTCCTCCATTGCAAAAAAATATTATCCAGCAAGAGTCATTCTTTGAACAACTGGCCCCGTCCCACCTCACTCAAGCAGGTCCAGCGGTTCCTCAGGTAAGACCATTTTTACAGGCGTTTTATATGCAAGTTTGGTGCGGTGGCAGCGCCTCTCACAGTCCTAACCCGCAAGTCGCAGACCCGTGTTTGCTGGACCCCTGAGTCTGACAGGGTATTCATGGAGCTCAAAGGACCCATCATCGTTCACCTTACTCTGACTTGTCCCTTTGTGGTGGAGGTGGATGCCTCGGACACCGGAGCAGGTGGAGGTCCTTTCATAGAGGAACAAGGAGTAGATGGAACTGCACCCCTGTAGGCAACGGGGAGCTCTTGGCAGTTAAGTGGGCTCTTGAGGGGTGGAGACACTGGTTGGAGCGGGCACCTCATCCTTTCGTGATCTGGACGGACCATAAGAACTTGGTCTTCATTCAATAAGGTTGAACGCTCGCCAGGCTAGGTGGGCTGTTTTTTAACAGGTTCGATTTCACACTAGCCTATCGCCCGGGATCCAAGAATCAGAAGGCAGACGCCTTGTTCTGCCAACACGATGTCTCTAACGAGGAGAAGGACCCTGAGCCCATCCATCCCCAGCTCACGCATTGTGGTCCCTGTGATATGGAGTATTGAGACCACGGTCTGACAAGCCCAGACCTGAGAACCTGACCCCGGTGAGGAACCCACTAACAGACTTGAAAAGCCTGGTCCCAAGGACTACAATGGGGACACTCCTAAATTAACTGGGCATCCAGGTGTTAATCGGACACTGGAGTTCCTAAGGTGGAAATTCTGGTGGCCCAACATGATGGAAGACGTGAGAACGTGTTTCATCTGTGCCCAAAGCAAGTCATAGCGTCAACGACCGGCCAGGTTGCTCCAACCTCTGCCCATCCCAGGTCTCATCTGTCTGTAGACTTTATCACTTGGTTACCTCCATCACAAGGGCTTATCACCATCCTGGTGGTCATCGATCGGTTCTCCAAGACAGCCCTTTTCATCGCCTTACCCAAATTGCTTTCATCGAAGGAGACCGCTGATCTCGCTGATGTCTATCGACTACACAGACTTCCCCAGGACATTATCTCAGATTGTGGGCCCCAGTTTGTCACACGGTATAGGAAGGCCTTCTGCTCCCTGTTGGGAGCACCGGTGAGTCTCTCCTCGGGGTTCCACCCTCAGTCGAATGGGCACACTGAGCGGGCCAACCAGGAGCTGGAGAAGTTCCTGCGCTGCTTCGTCTCCATTCAGGGCAGCAACTGGAGCAAGTTCCTCGTCTGGGTGGAGTATGCTCATAACACACTGCCAATCCTCCTTGTTCCGCTCCTCTGCCCGACACAAACATCAGGCAAACCGGCACCTCGGACCGGGTCAACGGGTGTGGCTATCCCCCCGTGATCTTCCCTTCAAATGTGGACTCGTGGAAGCTCGCTCCATATGACCATTCATGATCATGAGTCGCATCAACCCGGTCACCTAACATCTCCAGCCTCCCAGGTCTATGAGGGTCTGTCCGTCCTTTCATGTCTCCCATTTCAAGCTGGTAAGGACCAGTCCATTATCTCCCCCCACACCTGCTCCTCTGCCCCCTCGACTTGTGGATGGCCACGTGGGCCTACACAATCCGGCGTCTGGAGGCTTGTCAGGGCCGAGGGACCCTGCAGTATCTGGTGGACTGGAAGGGCTACAGTCCCGAGGAGTGAGCGTGGCTGCCTGCCCGGGACATCCTGGATCTGGGTCTTGTTAGAGACTTTAAAAAACGATGTGGTGGTCATCATGGCTCCGCCGCTGGGGCCGCTCCTAGGGGGGGTACAGTCATGGTTCCCCCTGGCACCAGAGGGAATTGTTTTCTGTGGTCCTTTGCAGAAGCTTGAATTGTTTACTGTGTGCATTTGTTTCCTGAGCAAATTTCCGAGACTTAGTGTTTTTTAAAGTTTATTGTGGTCCTGCGGCTACAATTTCTCAGTAAAATATTAGGTTATCCTTAACCACGGATTCCTTCTCTGGTCTCTTCTCTGCACCTGGGTCCAACCTTACCACATCACAGCTGCTGAGTTCTAAAACAGCCCATCACTTGAATATCATTGCTTTAACTTCCTACGGGCAGGTGGGACGGTAGCGTCCCACCTGGCCAACATCCGGTGAAATTGCCGAGTGCGAAATTCTAAAATACTAAATTCAAATTTTTAACATTCTTGAAAATATATGTGTTATACATCAAAATAAAGCTTACCTTCTTGTTAATCCAGCCGCTGTGTCAGAATTTTAAAAATGCTTTACGGCGAAAGCACACCATGCGATTATCTGAGGACAGCGCCCCACATACAAACACATGAAAATCATTTTTCAACCAGGCAGTTGCGACACAAAAGTCAGAAATAGCGATATAATTAATGCCTTACCTTTGAAGATCTTCTGTTGGCACTCCAAAATGTCCCAGAAACATCACAAATGGTCATTTTGTTCAATAATGTGCTTCTTTATGTCCCAAAAATGTCAATTTATTTGGAGCATTTGATTCAGAAATACACCGGTTTCAACTCGCCCAACATGTCTAAAAAGTATCTAAGTTACCTGTAAACTTGGTCCAAACATTTCAAACAATGTTCCTAATCCAACTTCCGGTACCTTAAAAAGTAAATAATCAATCAAATTTAAGACGGAATAAACTGTTTCTAATACCGGATAAAAACAACGTGGAGCGCGCTCCTGTTCACGCGCACCAAAACAGTAGAGCCTACCTGGAGTGACACTTACAATGAATAGGACTACTTCTCCATTTCTCAAAAGAAAAACATCAACCAATTTCTAAAGACTGTTGACATCTAGTGGAAGCCATAGGAACTGCAACCAGGTTCCTAATAATAAGGGTATCCCATAGAAACCCATTGGAAAATCCGATGACCTCAATTTTGTTTTCCCCTGGATGGTTTGTCCTCTGGGTTTCGCCTGCCAAATCAGTTCTGTTTACTCTCAGACATTATTTTAACAGTTTTAGAAACTTTAGAGTGTTTTGGATCCAAATCTACCAATTATATGCATATCCTAGCTTCTGGGCCTGAGTAACAGGCAGTTTACTTTGGGCACACTTTTCTTCCCGGATGTGAAAATACTGCCCCCTACCCCAGAGAGGTTCAAATCAGTACACGTGTGAGCACTCTCTCGCTGTCTCTCTCTCTCCATACAACAAACAAACCCCGACTCAGACAGTCAGCCAGCCAGTGACACAGAGCCCATCTACCCCTCTGACACCCACACACTGGAACCCAGGCCAGGGAAATACAGACCACGTGGCTTAAACTGTGTCCTACAATCCAAGTTATATTTGATATGTTAAACTCAAACACAGCAGGGGAGGTCAAAGTACCATGGTTTTAGAGATGGTTATGTGGCAGGCTGCATTTACCTGGTCTCTGTTGGCTATCTGTGAGTATGGCAGCTCTCCTGTCATCAGCTCATAGAGGACAACACCGTAAGAGTATACGTCAGACTGGAAACTATAGGGCATATTGTCCTGCATCCGTATAACCTCTGGAGCCTGAGAACAGAGAATGGAACAAACAAACATGACTAAATTGATTTAATTTACAATTCCGGGAATCGTAATTAGTAAATCTGAAAACTTCTCAACTTCTCATAGGGGTCTGATGGGTGGTAGCTTCTGTTTCATTTTGTGTCAATTTCAACAGTCAAGTCAAACACACAAGAAACGCACAATTCATTTTTCCATGTCCTGTTACTGACCATCCACAGTATGGACCCTGAAGGTTGCTCCACCTGGTGAGAACCACTCCACCTGGCTTTGACTGTGGCCAGACCAAAGTCGCCAATCTTCACCGTCAGGCCCTCGTGTAGGAAGATATCTGTACTGCTGTCAAGGAGGCAGAGCTGTGGCAGAAACAGCTGAGTCTGTGGAAAAAAACTAAATATCTGAGCTCATACATCATTTGTCTAATGTCAAGCGGACAATTTTTTTTATTCAATTTTGTCACAAGAGTGACTGAGCATGAAAGAGTATGAAGAAAAGGCTATGGTGTAAAAAGTATCCAATAGAAGTGTACTTTAATAGAAAATGACTAGTAAAAGTGAAAGTCACCCAGTAAAATACTATTTGAGTAAATGTCTAGAAGTAATTGGTTATAAATATACTTAAGTATCAAAAGAAAATGTAATTGCTAAAATATACTTAAGTATCAAAAGTATAAATAATTTCAAATTCCTAATATAAAGAAAACCAGACTGCGTTATTTATTTCTTATTTACGGATAGCCAGGGGCATGGTCCAACACTCAGACATCATTTACAAATGAAGCATGTGTTTAGTGAGTCCGCCAAATTAGAGGCAGTAGGGATGACCAGGGATGTTCTCTAGATAAGTGTGTAAATTTGATTATTTTTCTGTCCTGCTAAGCATTCAAAATGTAACAAGTATTTTTCATTGTCAGGGAAAATGTTTGGAGTAAAAAGTACTCAATTTTCTTTAGGAATTATAGTGAAGTAAAAGTAAAAGTTGTCAAAAATATAAATATTAAAGTAAAGTACAGATACCCCAAAAAACTACTTAAGTAGTACTTTCAAGTATTTTTTTACTTAAGTACTTTACACCACTGAGAAAAGGATACTGTTTGATTTCATGTCCCGGTGGATGATGTTTTTAGCGTGCAAATAGCTGAAAGAGAAATACAGTGAAATTGTATTTTAGGACATTCAGTTGCATGCTAGCAATAATACCATTCTACACCTAAGCTGCTTAGGTATGGACTCACTCCATGCCCTGAGCTGTCTGCCTGGCGATGTCTATGAGCTGGAACATCTGTAAGTTGGTCTCCTGGACGTGAAGGTGTTTATAAAGGCTGCTGCCTTCACACCACTGTGTCACGATGGCCAGGTTGTCCTTCGTCATGTAGCCCATGAACAATAGGATGTTGACGTGTCGTGTTTTCCTGTGGTGAAAGAGAGAGAGAGAGAGAGAGAGAGAGAGAGAGAGAGAGAGAGAGAGAGAGAGAGAGAGAGATAATGCTGCATGAAGATAATCTACCAATAATAAACACATTATAGGGTCAACTTATTGCTCTCTCTAAAGTGAATACCCTGAATGCAATATGGGCATCACTATAGTCCTCTTCACCACTCTCACCCTCTCTTACCTTAGCACAGCCACCTCGTTTCTAAAGGCCTGGAACTGTTCCGGTGTGGGGTCAATCACCTTTAGGATCTTCACTGCTACGTCACCTACAACAGACCAAACCATGTGGTAAAGAAACATCCGTAGCTGCTGTGCGGCCATCTTGTCTCAACAAACTACATGACAGAGAGGAGGTGAAGCGAATCGCCAAGTAGACTAGACTCAGCACAAGTGTTACACTCCGTTTGGGTGGTTAGAAGAAACAGCCTACAAACAGACCAAGTCTTCACAAGAAGTGTGTTTATCCAGAAGCGTGCTCACCGTGCCATTTCCCTTTGTACACCGTTCCGAAGGAGCCTGAGCCGATACGGGAGTGCAGCACCACTTCACTGGCCTCGATCTCCCAGTAGTAACTAGAGTCTCGCTTGTCCCTCGGACGCTGGAGGAGGACAGCCAATATAAGTCCACATTCTCTATATTCAGTAGACATTACATACAATACACGTATGCAGTTATTCCTAGGAATTCAAAGTACTGTTAAGATGCTATTAACTCACAGGCACTGTACAAACTACAAGCGCTGTCTCGCTTACAATTTTGTGTTTCTCTTGAGTGTTGAACGACGGAGCCCGTTCTCGTCTGTCTGGCGCTGGGGTTTTAGACTGCGACCAGCTTGTGGGACTCTGGCTGGGGGAACTCCCGTCTAGAGAGGGACGATGGCCAACGGTATTCAGCACACCAGGTTATGACAAAGTGTTGTTATGGGATGTTATACATGTTTCCATTTAGCATAGCAGAAACTTTCGAAAATCTTACCGGAGTCATGATTACGCATTGCTTCGTGATTACGCATTGCCTCCTACGACAACAAACGAGAAAATATTCCGTCACATTTTTACAAATATCAAATGAACACTAATCATTCAACAGTTAATAATAATTCAGTTCGACACAGACACTGTAAAAACATGCCATGTTGTTCATCACACAACACTCAGACACTGTGCCTCCTAACCTTGGCTGGGCTCTCTGAAGTCGCCTCAAGAATAGAGTTGGAGAAGCGCACAATACCTACTCTCCTCTTCAGCCAGAAGCGCCTGCACCAGGAGCTAGGGTAGGCATTCAGGCAATCTAGCTACTCCCAATCAGGGCACGACACAGTGGGACAGTGAAGGACAGGGACGGAAAGGGAGACAGAGTGAAGGAAGGTAAGGGAGGAGAGAAAGAGTGCTACCTGGGTGTTCAATTTGGTGGGCATATTAGACAGCATTCAAGTTATCATTTTTCCAAATACACCCGGGTATGGAGACATAAAAAACAAATCAGAAAAGAATACAGTAAGTGCAGAAAATAGAAAGTGATATCGAACACAATCAAGAAAACCATGGAAAGTAAACATGCAAGATGGATTACTTAATAGAAAACATAAGGGGGGAGGATGGTAGACAGAAGTGAGGCAGAGGAGGATGGTAGGGATTCCTGGCGTGTAAAGAAGGGCCAGATCGAGCAGGGAGGTTATTTTCAGAATTGTTGCCTGGACATCCAGGAGTCCCCTGGGGGCCCCCGTGGTGTGTTGTTACCTCAATCATGCTGCTGTCGACAGGCAGGGTGGTGCTGACCATGTGGACGTTGGGCGTGGAGGTGGATCGCTGCCTCTGGGACAGAGTGATCCCTGTGGGTGGGTAGGGGGCAGTGTAGTTGAAGGCGTGAGGGGTTGAGTAGCGGTGCAGAGAGCTAGGGGGTGAACACAGGGGGAACATCAGGCTTAGAAGTTGGGATACCACCTTGTGCGAGCCGGTACGGCTCCTATGAGCATCTCCTGTTTCAGTATTGTGAGGCAGATGTAGTTAAGTACACCCCCTGGACAGGGAAGCTAGTATATCACAGGGCCCCCTGGACAGGACACTAGTCTATCACTTGCCATGACAATTTTGGGGATTATCAAAAGATTAAAATAGTATTATTATTATTATGATTGAATAATTACTATTGTTGTTTTTGTAAGTCTTAGATAGTTCTCAGACAGATGCCATTGAGGTGCTCTGCGGATGCTTACACATTCTACATACACCCTCAGTTCTTGTTAGGGAAAACTTCACACAAGAACATTCGGAAACTTTTTTTATTTTATTTATTTTACCAGGCAAGTCAGTTAAGAACACATTCTTATTTTCAATGACGGCCTGGGAACAGTGGGTTAACTGCCTGTTCAGGGGCAGAACGACAGATTTGTACCTTGTCAGCTCGGGGGTTTGAACTCGCAACCTTCCGGTTACTAGTCCAACAATCTAACCACTAGGCTTCTTCAAATTAGTCTCACAGGGTTGTGGTGGATGGCAGCTTGTCACTTTCATTTCTGCCATGTTGCGTCATTTCTGCCAGACTCACCCTGGTACACTTCTGCCAGACAGTCTCTTGTACTGTATTGTCGGTTGCTGGTGAAAGTGGCACCCCATGTGAGTGATGTACCACAACAGCGCTTATTACTGTATTACACCACACTTCTTATCGTGTAAAGCACTCTGAGAAATAATCCCCTTTTTTGGCCAAAACAGAAATTTGTTTCGAAAGAGCAATTTAGATTGTTCTGCAAAGAACAACTTGATACTGTGTGTGAGCTACTTTGGCGATCGGAGTGCTTTTTAAACGGTTTTAAATGCTTCTGAAACCACGGGCTCTTTTCACGCCTCTGGTTACATCAGCCCCCTGGACAGGGAAAGCTTCATAAAGCTGGAGACGTAATCAAAAACAGGCTTTAATTCAGTTTGAGGCACAAGTTAAGGTGCTTTACAACTTACAGCTGCATCAGCTGAGGGCCAGTCAAGCATGACAACCTAAGAACCCTTAGCATTTGACCACCATTAACTCCAAGAGCCAAAGTACTTACCTCAACTTACTGTAGTTAAATAAATGACAACCACATGCAACCCTTAGTCGATGTTAAATAGTAAGTCAATAGGAAGACTTTTACTGAACGTCTGTAGTTGTCTAATTGCTGATGCTTGTATTGCTGCCTGGAGTTAACCTTGCTCACAGTGTCATGGTGAAAGTGGTCCATGGGGACAATATCACTCAGGGATCAGAGGTGATAGGTCAGGAACAGGAGGTGTGGCCGTACCTGCTAGGGAATCGGGATAGTGATTCTCTCATTCGTCGAGATGTAAGAGGAGGAAGAGATGGACCCCCACTTTCACCTGGTGTAGGGAACAACCTAGAGAGAGAGAGAACAAGAGAGACAGAGACAGAGAGAAACAGTTGAAGTCGGAAGTTTACACACACCTGAGCCAAATACATTTAAACACAGTTTTTCACAATTCCTGACATTTATTCAGAGTAAAAATTCCCTGTCTTAGGTCAGGTAGGATCACCACTTTATCTTAAGAATGTTTAATGTCAGAATAATAGTAGAGAGAATGATTTATTTCAGATTTTATTTCTTTGATCACACCCTCAGAGGGTCAGAAGTTTACATACACTAAATTAGTATTTGGTAGCATTGCCTTTAAATGTTTTAACTTGGGTCAAACGTGTCAGTGGTAGCCTTCCACAAGCTTCCCTCAATAAGTTGGCTGAATTTTGGCCCATTCCTCCCGACAGAGCTGTTGTAACTGACTCAGGATTGTAAGGCCTCCTTGCTCGCACATGCTTTTTCAGTTCTGCCCACAGATTTTCTATGGGATTTAGGTCAAGGCTTTGTGATGGTCACTCCAATACCTTGACTTTGTTGTCCTTAAGCCATTTTGCCACAACTTTGGAAGTATGCTAGGGGTTATTGTCCATTTGAGACCACGCTTTAAGTTCCTGACTGATGTCTTGAGATGTTGCTTCAGTATATCCACACAATTTCCCCCCTCATGATGCCATCTATTTTGTGAAGTCCACCAGTCCTCCTGCAGCAAAGCACCCTCACAACATGATGCTGTCTCCCACGTGCTTCACGGTTGGGATGGTGTTCTTCGGCTTGCAGGCCTCCCCCTTTTTCCTCCAAACATAATGATGGTCATTATGGCCAAACAGTTCTATTTTTGTTTCATCAGACCAGAGGACATTTCTCCAAAAAGTACAATCTTTGTCCCCATGTGCACTTCCTTGCTGAGCGGCCTTTCAGGTTATGTCGATATAGGACTTGTTTTACTGTGGATATAGATACCTTTGTATCCGTTTCCTCCAGCATCTTCACAAGGTCCTTTGCTGTTGTTCTGGGATTGATTTGCACTTTTCGCACCAAAGTATGTTAATCTCTAGGAGACAGAACTCGTCTCCTTCCTGAGCGGTATGACGGCTGCGTGGCCCCATGGTGTTTATACTTGCATATTATTGTTTGTACAGATGAACGTAGTACCTTCAGGCGTTTGGAAATTGCTCCCATAGATGAACCAGATTTGTGGAGGTCTACAATTTATTTTCTGAGGTCTTGGCTGATTTCTTTTGATTTTCCCATGATGTCAAGCAAAGAGGCACTGAGTTTGAAGGTAGGCCTTGAAATACATCCATAAGTACACCTCCAATTGACTCAAATTATGTCAATTAGCCTATCAGAAGCTGCTAAAGCCATGACATCATTTTCTGGAATTTTCCAAGCCGTTTAAAGGCACAGCCAACTTAGTGTATGTAAACTTCTGACCCACTGGAATTGTGATACAGTGAAGTATAAGTGAAGTATAAATCTGTCTGTAAACAATTGTTGGAAAATTTACTTGTGTCACGCACAAAGTACATTTGCCAAAACTATAGTTCGTTAACAAGAAATTTTGTGGAGTGGTTGGAAAACTAGTTTTAATGACTCCAACCTAAGTGTATGTATACTTCCGACTTCAACTGTAGATCTGTTAAAATACTTCAGGATAAAGAAAGGACCATGGAAGGTTGCCAGATAAAATGAGCCATGTATTCCTTCATTGCCAGTGATAGCCATCTATACATGCTTACTGTTGAAATATGGAGTTCTAAAACCTGCATGCAAAACAATTCTCTATTTCCAGTGCCTGTATGCAAAACAATTCTCTATTTCCAGTGCCTGTATGCAAAACAATTCTCTATTTCCAGTGCCTGTATGCAAAACAATTCTCTTTTTCCAGTGCCTGTATGCAAAACAATTCTCTATTTCCAGTGCCTGTATGCAAAACAATTCTCTTTTTCCAGTGCCTGTATGCAAAACAATTCTCTTTTTCCAGTGCCTGTATGCAAAACAATTCTCTATTTCCAGTGCCTGTATGCAAAACAATTCTCTATTTCCAGTGCCTGTATGCAAAACAATTCTCTATTTCCAGTGCCTGTATGCAAAACTATTCTCTTTTTCCAGTGCCTGTATGCAAAACAATTCTCTATTTCCAGTGCCTGTAAGCAAAACTGGGTCCCTATAAACTACTCTACTACATAAACCATATCAACAGAGGTTACACTTTATCCTGACAACACTGTTCTCATCAATTGGAGGTTTCCTTTGTAGAACATGTCATTTGTATCTATTTGTTCTGAATAGCTATCAACAATGCAGACTGTGAGAGCAGTACATTAATTTATCCCCTATGCTAGAATGTTCATAGCATCCTATATTCACCGATCGATATATAGTTGTACTTAACATTCATATTGTTTTGTAAGTGTTCTGGCTATTCAATACAAACAGTTGGGTGTTGGCAGACTTTTTGTTTTGCTCTGCACAGTAGAGAGGAGAGGAGACTTACAGGAGCTGTCTGATGTTGCTCCAATCCACACACATCGTGGGCACTTTGGTGCTGCAATGCTCATGGAATTTGTAGCCGCATGTTTGGCAACGGAAGCCGTTCAAAAGGAACTTCTGGCATATATCGCAGAAGGCCAACTTAAGAAATGTTTTCCGAACCTGAAAGTTAAAAGAGGAGAATTAAGTACTTATTTATTTTCCAGTCAATAGTAACGGCCTGGCTGGATGGTGTAAAATGATGTATGGGCTACTTACAAAGTTGTGCGTCGTCAAGGGGACATGATCTAACACTTCCACCAGCAGTTCTTCCCCAATTAGTGAGGTAGAGTCGGTAGTCCAATCCATACGTGACTTTTTACTGTTAGAAAAGGGACATGACACATTTAGTAAGGTAACACCTACTGGAGACTACAGACCAAGACAAGAAAAGGTCATTCAATACGTCTTAAGCTGAAAGGTGGAATAGCTGTAGAAAGCTTTTTGCAGAAAAGTTTAACTACATGGTTGATGGTATAAGTTTCCCCTAACCACAGATCTAGGATCAGATTGTCCCACTCTCAATCCTAGCTTTAAATATTAGGCGGGTGAAATAATATCTGACCCTGTGTCAGTGGTTAGGGATAACTGTCACTGACACTGTGGAGAGAGCCAGTGACACCACTCTGATCTCCCTCTCCAGTGCCTAGTGCATACCTCCTCTGTCCTGGGTGCAGTCTGAAGACAGCACAGCACTCCGGCTGCAGACCCCGCACCTTCAGCGCTTTGATCAGGCAGCTGTGCAGGGTCATACCTGGCCTCACGTTCACCTGGGGGACCACAACAAACACACTTAACAACAACAACAGCACTTCATGTGACTAGTTAAAACACAAACATGTGCATAATACATTATATTTTGGGATAATGGGATGATTTGGGATAATGGTCTGTGTCTCTGTATGATGGTGACAATCAATTTAGGCAGCAATTTTCCACCAATAAACTGCCACACTTAGGTGACTCAGTTAATTAAGCACTAACTCAAAACAACAGCAGTACAACAGTGTGTTGTTGTTGTTGTTGTTTCAGTAATCCCACTCACTCCCTGTCCTCTGAACTACTGTTTTCATTGTGTCTCCATGTGTCCAGTGTCTTTGGGTGTTTTGCAAGGCTCTTCAAATGAAATGTACTGTTAGTTACAACATTAATATTATTATTCTATTAGACTCACCACGGTGCGCTGCTGGTTGGGGAGGTAAACTCGGATGGTGCTGCTGGTCTTAGAGTCGGGGATCTTGCTGTCGTCTGAGGAGCGGCGCTGGTAGGGAAAGCCCTGAACCATGGTGGGGGAGAGGCAGGGGCCCTCGAACACAGAGTCCTTCATTCCAAAGCCGTTGCTAAGGGTCTTCCACGCTCCCTGGAGGTGCTCCATCAGCAAACACGAGTGCTCTCAGGGCTCTGGGGACACAAGAGAAATATCAGGCTACACTAGAGAGGTCAGCCATGTCAGTAGACAGTGAACTAGGCAAGGTTTCTACACATGACACTGGATGACTCTGTTTAGAGCAAGTAAAGTTGTGTGAGGTTACATGTTGGGTGAGAAAATGTGTTTTGTGACAAAAATCGATATATTTATAACCGAATGGGTTTGAATATTTCGGAATTGAGTCTCCTCCCTATAATTAGCTCAGGTAGCAAATGCAAACCTTAAGGCAAGGTTACTCATCATGCAAGCGTGGTTCACCAGCACATCTGCTACATATCAACACACACAAAACAAAGCACCTGCAAAGATTCAAAATCAAAGCACAAATTAAGAGTTTATTTCCAAAATGCTATAATTTGTGGGGGTTTTTCACCAAAAATGAACGCTTCATGTGTGTGTAACATACAGTTGAAGTCGGAAGTTTACATACACCTGAGCCAAATACATTTAAACTCAGTTTTTCACAATTGCTGACATTTAATCAGAGTGAAAAGTCCCCGTCTTAGGTCAGTTAGGATCACAAATGTATTTTAAGAATGTGAAATGTCAGAATAGTAGAGAGAATTATTTCTTTCAGCTTTTATTTCTTTCATCACATTTCCAGTGGGTCAGAACTTGACATACTGTGGCAGACCAGGGGATTTGGTCAAGACGTTTAACCAGATCAGACACGGACAGAGAAGAATAAGCTCAGTTTCAAGGGTGTTTATTTGAATAAAATATCAAAAAGAAAAGGATATGTCTCCCCTATGAGATCCTCTCCGGGATGCTGTCTTCTGGGATTCCGGGTCTGGATGTTCCCTGTCGGGCACAAAACTGAACTCCCTCTTATTACCTCTGCAACCGTTAACAATAACACATCACTTACACTCCTCCCCCCCATTCCTCCCCTGTGTGCTGCCCTTCTGGCAGCTTTATGGGCCTTGCACAGCTGGTGAGCAATCCGTCCTTGATTACTCACCAGCTCCCAATCAGACCCAATTAGTCCTGGCTGGAGAGCCTATCGAGACTTGGCACGTCCAGCAGATGGAGCCATCACCACGTGATGTATACCCCATCTGTCACCAGGCCTCGACGAGTCTCCCCCTGGTGGCTGAACTTCTGTATGCCACACAACCCCCCCTTAGCTCTGTCGGGGAGTGGACTGTCATAAGTCTCCCTTCTCGATAGGGCATCCGTGTTTCCATGCTTCGCCCCTGACCTGTGCACAACTGAAAAAGAGAAGTGTTGAAGGGACAAGAACCACCTGGTGACCTGATCGTTCATGTCCTTTCCCCCGGGCCAGCCAGACCAGGGGAGCATGGTCCGTGACCAGGGTGAAGTGGGGACCTAGCAGGTAATACTTGAGAGTGTCTAGCGCCCACTTCCCGGCCATTTCTTTTCCCTAGGCATCAGCTTTCGACTGATGTACATGATGGGGTGCTCCTCCCCCTCGTGTACCCGGGACAGAACAGCCCCTAGTCCCGTATCACATGCATCCGTCTGGACCGTCTGGACCGCCTGGAAATCAGGTGTTATCAGAATCGGATAGGAGCACAGCGCTTCTGTCTCGTCCGTCCATTTCGCTGTTTTCGGGAGGCGGGCCCTGGTTATATCGGTGAGCTATAGCAGCAAAGTTGGGGATAAACCGGCTATAGTATCCTGCCAGTCCCAGGAAGGACTTGACCTGTGTCTTGGTGCGTGGAACGGACCAGTCACGCACAGCTTGAACCTTCCTCTCCTGGGGCTTGACGTTCCCCCGCCCGATCAAATACCCCAGGTACTCCACCTCCTCGAACCCTAGCTTGCATTTCTTGGGGTTAGGAGAGCCCGTCGAGACCTGGCATGTCCAGCAGATGGAGCCATCAACCTCGTGATGTGTTCCCCATCTGTTACCAGTCCTCGACGAGTCTCCTGCTGGTGGCTGACCTGCTGTTCGCCACAATACACTTCATTCATATTTGGTAGCATTGCCTTTAAATTGTTTAACTTGAGTCAAATGCTTCAGGTAGCCTACCACAAGCTTCCCACACACAATAAGTTGGGTGAAATTTGGCCCATTCCTCCTGACAGAGCTGGTGTAACTGAGTCAGGTTTGTAGGCCTCCCTGCTCGCACACACTTTTTCAGGTCTGCTCACAGATTTTCTACAGGATTGAGGTCAGAGCTTTGTGTTGGCAACTCCAATACCTTGACTTTGTTGTCCTTAAGCCATTTTGCCACAACTTCGGAAGTCATTTTCTGGAATTTTCCAAACTGTTTAAAGGCACAGTCAACTTAGTGTATGTAAACTTCTGACCCACTGGAATTGTGATACAGTGAATTATAAGTGAAATAATCTGTCTGAAAACAATTGTTGGAAAAATTACTTGTGTCATGCACAACTTGCAAAAGCTATAGTTTGTTAACACGAAATTTGTGGAGTGGTTGAAAAACGAGTTTTAATGACTCCAACCTAAGTGTATGTTAACTTTCAACTTCAACTGTATTACTGTTCTCAGATTTTTGATTGCCAGATTTTAGGAGTGTATCAAAAATATTTGGGGGGGGGCAAACGCTATATATTCATTGTTTAGCTGGAATGGAATGTTTTTATACTGTATATTTGACTGTGATATGTGGATGTCTCATCTAGCTATCTTAAGATGAATGCACAAACTGTAAGTCGGTCTGGATAGGAGCATGTGCTAAATGACTAAAATGTCCAATGTAAATGTTTTACATACAGATCTCATATTACTGTATTGATTCATAAAAATACATTTTGAACAAATATATATATTTCTGAACAATTCCGTTGCCATGATTGGATAGTGAAAATAAAAAACAATAAAAACTAATTTACCAACCTATCTGAAAATGGATATATGGCATTTTGGAAAGAAACGCTTCAAATAGCATATTTGTGTCAAATCAAAGTTTATTTGTCACGTGTGCCGAATACAACAGGTGTAGACCTTACAGTGAAATGCTTACTTACAGGCTCTAACCAATAGTGTGGAGGGAAAAAAATGTATGTGTATGTGTGTAGGTAAGTAAAGAAATAAAACAACAGTAAAAATACATTTGAAAAAAAGAGTAGCAAGGCTATATACAGACACCGGTTAGTCAGGCTTATTGAGGTAGTATGTACATGTGGATATGGTTCAAGTGACTATGCATATATATTGAACAGAGAGTAGCAGTAGCGTAAAAAGAGGGGTTGGCGGGTGGGACACAATGCAGATAGCCTGGTTAGCCAATGTGCGGGAGCACTGGTTGGTCGGACCAATTTAGGTAGTATGTACATGAAAGTATAGTTAAAGTGACTATGCATATAAGATGAACAGAGAGTAGCAGCAGTGTAAAAGAGGGGTTGGGGGGGGGACACAGTGCAAATAGTCTGGGTAACCATTTGGTTACCTGTTCAGGAGTCTTATGGCTTGGGGGTAAAAACTGTTGAGAAGCCTTTTTGTCCTAGACTTGGCACTCCGGTACCGCTTGCCATGCGGTAGTAGAGAGAACAGTCTATGACTGGGGTGGCTGGGGTCTTTGACAATTTTCAGGGCCTTCCTCTGACACCGCCTGGTGTAGAGGTCCTGGATGGCAGGCAGCTTTGCCCCAGTGATGTACTGGGCCAGACGCTCTACCCTCTGAAGTGCCTTGCGGTCGGAAGCCGAGCAATTGCCGTACCAGACAGTGATGCAACCGGTCAGGATGCTCTCAATGTTGCAGCTGTAGAACCTTTTGAGGATCTCAGGACCCATGCCAAATCTTTTTAGTTTCCTGAGGGGGAATAGGCTTTGTCGGGCCTGCTTCATGATTGTCTTGGTGTGTTCGGACCATTCTAGTTTGTTGAATTGAATTGAAGCTCTCAACCTGCTCCACTACAGCCCCGTCGATGAGAATGGGGGCGTGCTCGGTGCTCCTTTTCCTGTAGTCCACAATCATCTCCTTGATCTTTGAGGGATAGGTTGTTATTCTGGCACCACCCAGCCAGTTCTCTGACCTCCTCCCTATAGGCTGTCTCGTCATGGTCAGTGATGCTGTGTCGTCAGCAAACTTAATGATGGTGTTGGAGTCGTGCCTGGCCATGCAGTCGTGGGTGAACAGGGAGTACAGGAGGGGACTGAGCACGCAACCCTGGGCAGCTCCAGTGTTGAGGATCAGCATGGCAGATGTGTTGCTACCTACCCTCCCCACCTGGGAGCGGCCCGCCAGAAATGTCCAGGATCCAGTTGCAGAGGGAGGTGTTTAGTCCCAGGATCCTTAACTTAGTGATGAGCTTTGAGGGTACTATGATGTTGAACGCTGAGCTGTAGTCAATGAATAGCTTTCTCACATAGGTGTTTCTTTTGTCCAGGTGGGAAAGGGCAGTGTGGAGTGCAATAGAGATTGCATCATCTGTGGATCTGTTGGGGCGGTATGCAAGTTGGATTGGGTCTAGGGTTTCTGGGATAATGGTGTTGAGGTTAGCCATTATGAGCCTTTCAGGGCACTTCATGGCTACGGACGTGAGTGCCACGTGGGTCTGTAGTCATTTAGGCAGGTTGCCTTTGTGTTCTTGGGCACAGGGACTATGGTGGTCTGCTTGAGGCATGTTGGTATTACAGATCAGGGACATGTTGAAAATGTCAGTGAAGACACCTGCCAGTTGGTCAGCACATGCCCGGAGCACACGTCCTGGTAATCCATCTGCCCCCGCAGCCTTGTGAATGTTGACCTGTTTAAACGTGTTACTCACGTCGGCTACGGAGAGCGTGATCACACAGTCGTCCAGAACAGCTGATGCTCTCATGCAGGCCTCAGTGTTGCTTGCCTCGAAGCGAGCATAGAAATGATTTAGCTCGTCTGGTAGGCTCGTGTCACTGGGCAGCTCGCGGCTGTGCTTCCCTTTGTAGTCTGTAATAGTTTGCAAGCCCTGCCACAGCCGATGAGCGTCGGAGCCGGTGTAGTATGATTCAATCTTAGCCCTGTATTGACACTTTGCCTGTTTGATGGTTTATCGCAGGGCATAGCGGGATTTCTTGTAAGCTTCCGGGTTAGAGTTCCGCACCTTGAAAGCGGCAGCTCTACCCTTTAGCTCAGTGTGAATGTTGCCTGTAATCCATGGCTTCTGGTTGGGGTATGTACGTACAGTCACTGTGGGGATGACGTCCTCAATGCACTTATTGATAAACCAGTGACTGATGTGGTGTATTCCTCAATGGCATCGGAAGAATCCCGGAACATGTTCCAGTCTGTGATAGCAAAACAGTCCTGTAGTTTAGCATCTGCTTCATCTGACCATTTTTTTATAGACCCGAGTCACTGGTGCTTATTGCTTTCATGTTTGCTTGTACGCAGGAATCAAGAGGATAGAGTGGTGGTCGGATTTACCAAATGGAGGGCGAGCTCTGTACGCATCTCTGTGTGTGGAGTACAGGTGATCGAAAAATGTTTTCCCTCTGGTTGCACATTTAACATGTGGATAGAGATTTGGAAGAACTGATATGTTTCCCTGCATTAAAGTCTACGGCCACTAGGGGCGCCGCACCTGGGTGAGTGGTTTCCCGTTTGCTTATTACCTTATACAGCTGGCTGAGTGAATCTGTCTGCGGTGGTAAATAATCCTCATTGCAATCAATAATTATCTGAAAACAAGAGCACTTTCTAGTTGATAGATCTCATCAAATTGCAACAACAAGCCCTTTGGCCCATTTGACTACAAATATGCACCTGCTTCGATCTTGTTTTCAATACAAATGCAGCAGCACACATAAACACAAGAAATGTAAATACTGTCTCTGGTCGTGTGGACACAAGAGAAACAACTTAAACAAAGAACAGTTGACATGACAGAGATGATTGACTACTGTTGTAAACTTTAACCCCACAGGTTCACAGGTCACAACACAAAACCAAGGGCCTACTCAACAGGTACACGACCATAGCCGGTGAGACCACCATACCTCAGTTGGAGTTGTGTTCAAAATGTACAGGGTAGGAAGTGAGTGGACCAGCAACGAATGCCAATGAAATATAATTTTTCCAGTCCCTGCCATAAGCAGGCTTTGTCACTGGGGCAGGAGCAATCGCACTTGTTAGAGAAATGGACATTGATACTCCTCTAGCTGCCTTCATGCAGACAATGCAGTGTCATCCTAGCCTAGCTGACATGACCCACAGTGCAGGGCGAGCTGTGACCACACTGGTCTGGAAAGGAGGCCACTAGTTAATGCAATATTCACTCAGAAATTGTGCAACAGGTTTGATTGGTTCTTTGAACAACAACAAAAATCCTCAGGGGTTGAGACCTCGTTATTGGGATTGCTCGGGGACTGTGTTTGGCTGTGCTTGTTGGTGTTTGAGTGAGAAAGACACAAAAGAGAGTCAACCACAGCCTCCTTCCTTGTCAACGCACTGTGCCAACAACATCAGACTTTAAATGTTAGGTGTTAGCCAGTCTAGCGTCATCCAGCACTACAAAGACAAATTGTGACAAAGATTGTGTTTATTTATTGGACTCACTAAGAAGTGCCATCTGTTTTGTTACCAAAGCGCCTTATACTACCCACCACTGCGACCTGTATGCTCTAGTCGGCTGGCCCTCGCTACATATTCATCACCAGATCCACTGGCTCCAGGTCATCTATAAGTCTATGCTCGGTAAAGCTCTGCCTTATCTCAGCTCACTGGTCACGATAACAACACCCACCCGTAGCACGCACTCCAGCAGGTATATCTCACTGGTCATCCCCAAAACCTCCTTTGCCTGCCTTTCCTTCCAGTTCTTTGCTGCCAGTGACCTTCCAGTTCTCTGCTGCCATCCCTCATATTGTTTTTATTTACTTTACTGCTCTTTTGCACACCAGTATCACTACTTACACACCATCAACATCTGCTCATCTATCACTCCAGTGTTAATCTGCTAAATTGTAATTACTTTGCTACTATGGCCTATTTATTGCCTTACCTCCTCATGCCATCTGCACACACTGTATATAGACCTTTTTTTTCTCCATTGTGTTATTGACTGTATGCTTGTTTATTCCATGTGTAACTCGTGTTGTTGTTTCTGTCGCACTGCTTTGCTTTGCTTTATCTTGGCCAGGTTGCAGTTGTAAATTAAAACTTGTTCTGAACTAGCTTAACTGGTTGAATAAAGGTGAAATATTGTTTTCAATATGCATGGCTAGGCAAAATGCAGTTCAGAAGCAACAAGTTATACAATGCACCACCACAATTTCTATTCCCGCGAAAGTAAACCTAACATGCAAGCCTCACCAGCCACGTTGTGTGCGCGAGCGTTGCAAAATAACTGTACACATACATGTTATTCAATCATTTCACTGACGCAGATCGCACATGTGAATAAGCGTCTGTATAGCCAAGCGCTAAAATAGAATTTGGTTCCATTTGAGACGCTCCACACGCTGCAAGTTATTGGGTATCAGGAAGATACAAACCCACATGGATGCTTGAAAGATAAAGGATGAGATAGTTATCTTTAATTAATAACTAAAAACGAACTAGGTTTGCCTTTTAATCTGTGCATTTTAACCTGTGTGTCATGATCGCATCTGGTGTGGATGGACAAAATCAACATGCGTGCGCGATGGAGGTTAAAATACCAAAACCAACTGTGAACCAACAATATTAATTTGGGGACAGGTTGAAACACACATGAAAACGGTCATGGACATTTAGCTAGCTTGGTGTTACTAGCTAACTTGTCCTGGGAGATAAACATTGGGTTGTTATTTTACCTGAAATGCATACCCACTGGGCACAGACGTCAATTCAACGTCTATTCCACATTGGTTCAATGTAATTTCATTAAGGTTATATAGAAACAACATAGATTCAACCAGCATGTGCCCAGTGGGTATGTTCCTTTTTTTAGATGGATCTTCTTCGAATTTAAACAAATTCTGAGTCATACAAAATTGTGTGTTCTCTACCCCGACAATTAAACTACTTTAGGTTTTAGTTTGTTTTCTTTGATTCATCTATCCTCGTTCATCTTTCTTCTTGCTCTTCTGTGGATTTTATATGGTGGTTGTAGACCAATTTTAAAGGTGCATTAGCATTACCGCCACCAACTGGACTAGTTTGTGGACCTCGTTCATCTCTCAATCACCCACGTAGGTTAGTATGCTCGCAAAAAAACAATGAGTAAATGGGAGCGGGACATGCAGCGCGTTAAGCTTTTAGCTCAATAATGTCTATCTGCAGACTGAGGTTACTACTGCAGAAATATTGCAAAATTACTGCAATAAAAAACAGTGTTATTTGGGACGCAGTATTTGCAGCATACTGCAGTTATACTGCACTCTAACTGCAGTTACCCTACAGTGTACTGCAGTCATACTGCACTCTGACTGCAATCTATTGTTGTAAGAGAGTTCCTAGGTTTATTGTACTAAGAGAAATGTATTGATCTTGACTATTGCAATTTCTTTTGACTGGCTTCAAGTGGAAGTAACTGTACAACAGATTGATCTTTTAATTGGTCAGCAATATTAAAAACATTATTATGGGATGCATTAGCTTCTCCAGCTTTACATTATAGTAATCAACATTGTGTTGCTTTAATTTCAACAGCTACAGGTTTTGGAAGATAAATCATATTACAGACACTCTAATGCATACTTAAAAAAAAACAATACATAGAATTGTATGAACTGAACAGAAGCCAATAAAAATGTAAAAACATTGACATTTTTAATAGAGTTCTTATGTTGCAGTCCCTACTACAAAAAATAAAATAATTAAATGCATGTATTTTTTTTTACATTGATACTGTAAATTCCCATTAATTATTATAGAAGCTTTTCCTTATCAGGAATATCAATATGGCAGACAGTGACTTCAGAATAGCACCCCCTGTCAGTCATCTAGTGAACACATACACATTGGTGGAATGTTTAGTGAAAGGACACAAGCCTAACACGGAACCCAAACCGGCTGCACGCGTGTGCCATCGTGCATAAGTGTATTTTGTCCCTCCACACCAAACGCGATCACGACACGCAGGTTAAAGTATCAAAACAAACTCTGAACCAATTATATTAATTTGGGGACAGGTCAAAAAGCATTAAACATTTATGGCAATTTAGCAAGTTAGCTTGAACTTGCTAGCTAATTTGTCCTGGGATATAAACATTGAATTGTTATCTCACCTGAAAAGCACAAGGTCCTCTACTCCACCAATTAATCCACACATAAAACATTCAACCAAATCGTTTCTAGTCATCTCTCTTCCTTCCAGGGTTTTCTTCTCTTGACTTTATATTGCAATTGGCAACTTTCATAAATTAAGTGCATTACCGCCACTGACCTCCTTCGTCTATTCAGTCACCTACGTGGGTATAACCAAGATGGCACGTGGGTACCTGCTACTATAAACCAATGAGGAGATGGGAGAGGCAGGATGATCTGCATCAGAAATACTGATTTCTATTTTACACGGAACCCAAACCAGCTGTGCGCGTTCGCCATCATGCGCCATCGTGCATACATTCATTTTGTCCCCCTACACCAAAAGAGATCACCACACGTAGATTAAAATATCAAAACAAACTCTGAATGAATTATATTAATTTGGGAACAGATCGAAAAGCATTAAACATTTATGGTAATTTGTCCTATTTAGCTAGCTTGCTGTTGCTAGCTAATTTGTCCTGGGATATAAAAATTGAGTTGTTATTTTACATAAAATGCACAAGGTCCTCTACTCTGACAATTAATCCACGCATAAAACGGTGAACCGAATCATTTCTAGTTGTCATCTCTCCTCCTTCCAGGCTTTTTCATCTTTGAACTTATATGGTGATCGGCATCTAAACTTTCATAGTATTACTACACCGACCAGCAACACAGTTCGTCTTTCAATCACCCACGTGGGTATAACCAGTGAGGAGATGGCACGTGGGTACCTGCTTCTATAAACCAATCTGTGTCAGAAATAGAAAGTTCTATTTTTGCCCTTGGCAACGCAGACGCTCGTTGACGTGCGCGAGCAGTGTGGGTGCAATAATTGAACAACATAGATTTCTACATTTATTTTGCAACGCTCGCGTAGTCATCCGGTAACAGATTATTTTTGGCCCGTTCCCTCCTTTGCGCAACACTGCGCAGAGCTGACGTTCTTGAACAAACACCGAAAGCATAACAATTCCCTTAGATTTATAACAATCGGTTCACAGGCCTACTTACTACATTACAGTGTGAAAATGTATGCAATGCAATAACTAAACATGTTCTATAAAGTAACCTGGCTATACTACACAAATCTCAATGTGTTATAGAATGATAATATAAGACAAAGAATGTATTATATACATTTCACAAGATAAGTCAATACATTTGTGGATGAGAATAGTGGTAGAAATGACTGAATTCTCAGTCCTATAATTTGCAAGGTTAACTCAACATTTCCTCTAAAGACTGTTAGATTGAAGTAGCATAAACAATGCCACGCTGTATAAAATATGACAACAGCCCATCTAGGCCCATTTCCCGTACGATCCTAACTCCAACAGCAACCGAAACTTCACACATCACCATTTTCCTATCACAATAATTACTGACTCCAACAAGACTGGCAGTGAAATGGAACGGGAGAAAGACGACAGTTGCAATCCAATTTTGTGCAGAATTAATGGCACTGTCAGAGCAAACTTACCACGACAAGTTAGAAAACTTCAGCTCCGCCATAACTGGAGGAAATGTAGAGTCGATGACATCATCGCAACGCATTCAGGGAGAAAAAAGTAGCGTGTTATTATGATTAATCCAAAATGTGGAGCCCGGAAAAAAAGTAACAATGTATCAATGTAAGCTACCAAAACATTCACATGTATGCAATAATGTCCACCAACTAGGAAAACCCGATAGGTTACTTAACCAATCCCTAAAAATATATTTAGTCTTTCTTCCATTACTTACGCTGAGTGAGAAAAAAAATGACTGTAACCTAGGTCCTACAGGTCCAACAGAGACACCTTCTCAAAGTCACAAGTGAAGGATACTAGAACCGTAAGCTTCTATTAGGTTGATGGCAAATTAAAACTCAAAAAGTTGTTGTAGCCTAGTTATGTTGTTCGCAATATTTACGGCGATATGCAGAAGGTGAAATACTTTTGAGTTCGTGTCGTGCGCCTGCCTGACGCCAGTGATTGAAACAGGACCCTGCAGTCATAAAAATAATTTCAGCCATACACACTCACTGCGCCATAATGTGGACACAAATTTAAGCCCACCCACTCTGACACTCATTGATATTTACTTTTTATGTCAATAACTGGTGAAAAGAAAACAAAGTCCAAAAAGTGGAGGTATAGCCTAATAGAAAACAACCACATGGTATTACTGCACTATGAACGTGTGATGCAGGTTGGGGCCTGACATGCAGCACACAAACGAGACAACATTTAGCCTAGCTATCTAAAGGTGGGGGCATTTAGGATGAATACAATTACAGTGTTGAGATTGAAAAGTAGGCCTGTTACACAGAAATATAAGCCATTCTATCAACATTTCAAAACAAAAATGACATTGCTCAATTGCAAATATCTGTGAATCTATGCAATGTATGCTGAATTAAGATTAAAAGCAGGAAATGATATTATTCAATACTTTTTGTAGACCATACAGAAGTGTCTTCAGAAAGTATTCACACTCCTTCACTTTTTCCACATGTTGTTGTGTTACAGCCTGAATTTAAATGGATTCAATTGACACAATAACCCATAATGTCAAAGTGGAATGATGTTTGTTATGGCAAGCCTAAATAAATTCAGGAGTAAAAATGTGCTTAAACAAGTCACATAATAACTTGCATGGACTCACTCTGTTTGCATTAATAGTGTTTAACATGATTTTTGAATGACTATCTCATCTCTGTACTCCACACATACAATTATCTGTAAGGTCCCTCAGTCAAGCAGTGAATTTCAAACACAGTTTCAACCACAAAGACCAGGGAAGTTTTCCACTGCCCCGCAAAGAAGGGAACCTATTGATATTGTTTGTAGATGGGTGAGAAAAAAACACAAATTTAATCAATTTTGAATTCAGGCTGTAACACAACAAAATGTGGAATATGTCAAAGGATATGAATACTTTCTGAAGGTACTGGATATAAAAATATATGCTGTTAATCAGTTGCAGAATGAGAAATCCATAAAAAGAATAACAAGCACCCCATCATCTGGTGAAAATAAGACACTACCTAAAGACTAATTCAGTGGACATCCTACATTAGGCTATTTTTCTAAAGGTTGTATGTATTTTGTATTTGTACCAGGAGTCAACTGATGAGTCAATTGTCAGGTTAACTAACTGAGTTTAACTGTGTAAATAGTGATCAAACTAGGCCTGTCCATTCGATTTTTTTTTACAGGGGATTTAAAAATCCTGGTGACTTGAAATAGAAAAATATTGGTAGCCTAACAATTTAAAATTGAATCTCAAAATTCTGCATTTATCCTATTTGAGACATGTTCTCATCATGAAATGGATTACTTTCTCATAGCAAAGGACAAGCGTACACTGTTAAATAAAGCAGTCGGATCTTAGGATCTTATCTTACCTTCAAACCAACTACTCAATTGATCATGTGATCAAGATCAGATCCCCAGCCGAAGGTCCCCTGAGGTAACCACAGATGATGACACTGAAGACTGCAGAGTTCTATCGCCAAGGCCAATTGAGGAGGAGAATGATCAGACCGCTTTAGTTCAGTGTAGCAATGTTGCTTTCCTCACGAGCACAGACCAGCCTGCTCTCCTTGACGCGATGGGCACACACTGAATACACAAGGCAGATGACATCCTTGTCAAAAATGCTTTGATCATCGTAACTTTTTTATCTGCATATATCATCTCTCTCCTGTCAAATGCTCACCATTTTCTGATCATATATTTGATTTAATCTCCATTCCAAAAATCTCCACCTACCTCATTCATATCCTGACATCAACAAATCCCACTAATACTAATGCAAACACTTTGCATGCAGCCTAAGAGGATGAGGGCAGGGCTTTATCACTGTATGATCTTAAGGTAACCACTAGGATGCAGTCTCATCATCAGTGCAAAATCAGCTGCAGGGTTGGGAGGAAACCAGAAAACCATTATGTCAGGGAGAAGTGTCCAGTCACTGGTATTCATTATACCAAAATGACGCAATTTAATTTAGAGAATCCCTCTAGAGTCTAGATGGACAATGCTTTTATGGGTTTCAATATCCCACACCACCCTAGTGAAATTGACCTATCCTTTCCATGTGCATGACAGTACAGGCCCCTTTAAGATTGCATCTTTCCCACTTATTGATCTGACCATGCGCTCAGGGCACAGTGAGCCGAAATGCTTAGCCTCCACGATTCAGTGTAATGTCTCTCACTAATCAGCACTGTACTAAAATACCTACCTATGACGCAACCTCTGTGTGGAACAGGGATGGGTCAGTCTGCATCCATTTATCCCATACACTAATATTCGTAAACTTGATATAACCTTAACCTTCTATCAAAATTATCCACCACTCATTGGGCAATGTTCAATAATTATATTTGATTGATTGCCTACATGTCCATGAGATGACTGGTGTTAGTCATTCAACGCTGATGCATCCTACACCTACCGCTCTTATATTCTGAATATTTGGAGATGGAAAGCTATTAGAATGTAACCCAAAGAGGAAAGATGAAGATCCATAATTGTATTTAGGCTAATTCTACGTAAAATATATGGTAAATGAATTAACATCAACAGATGGAAATATGAGATCATCTGAGATTTGACACAGACGAGAGACACCCTGGAAGGCGGAACATGATTTCTGTCTTGCTCAGTGATTCGCCACTCCTGGAAGGCGGTGTCCACATGCGCTCGTTTGCCATTGGTACTGCAAAAAGACCGTGCCCAAGTGCAGCGTTAGCTTTGACTGGATAACGTGAATGACACATTGTAGAAACTCGTGTTCACACCGCATGTGGCGCAACGGAGAGAGGAGGCGTCAACAGCAGAGAATCGCGTAGCTAGGTTGCTAGCTAAGGAAGGTGAGTAATAAAAATATTTCACGGAGATATTTAAATTATAAAAATATTGACGTTATTATTTCCGACCTTAGCTAAAGTGTCAAACTTAGAAGCGCCATAAAAAAAACATTCGAAATCATGTGTTTTTCATTGCGAAATTACTTGCTGAGTGATGTCCGCCAACGCGGGTAACGTTAGCATTAGCCTTTTCTACTGGATCTGTGGCCTAACGTTGTTGTCGTTGGCTAGCTAGCTACTACGATGTGGTTCGTTATGCGCGGGAAATTAGCCCTATTAAAATGAGTATTTTCCCTGGTTTAAAATGTGTCCGACTAAGGTGTCTAGCAATATACTATTGAAACGAATTATTTGTGAATGTGGTTGATAACTTCCATTTTGATTAATGTTGTATGGCTGCGACGCGGCCTAGTGCCACACTCAAAACTGCAGAGGTGGTGATAGCGTATTTCTTCAGCCAGCAGCAGCTGCTGTTATCTCAACGTGACAAGGCCAGAAAGCCTCATGCACCATTCATGCTTTTACCGAAGGTAAATACAATTTAATGGATCTGTCTAAATAGTAATTCGGTATGTTAAAATTTCAGGGAGAATAATCCTTGTTTTGCAGTTAATAACCAGGTGTGTGTGTGTGTGCTAGGTACCCTCGCCGATCAACGGACCAGGCGTGACATGTTTCATTACTGCAGCTAGCTAACGTTAATGTGTTACTATTGTGTTAGCCAGACTACTATCTAACTACCTAGCTGGCTACAATAGTATTGTAGGGTAGGCACGTTAATAGTTTATGCCCGCATGTAAGCTTGGTCTAGCAGGTAGCCATGGCCAAACCACCGTAGGTATTGAAGCTACCACGAAATGTTAATTCATTGCCCCCTTATTGGCATATTCATAACATCCTGCACGTGGCTAACTACTGAAATTGTATTTGCGCAAGCGACCTTGTAAACAAGAAGTCATATTTCGAAGCTGGATTTACCATCAGGTAATCTATCTAGTTACAGTAACTGCATTTATACATGGCTTTCTGCTTGTGCTTCCTTTCAGCAAACACTTGTCTTGGGGGTAATGTAGTAGTGGTCAGAGAAACTGATGTCCATGCCTTTATCAATGTATGAATGTGGACAACATGGCAAGGGTAGATGTAGCTGGTATTGACTCTGAATTAACATACTTTCATTATTTTCAGAGACTAATGAATTTATGCTTATCATGTGTACTCTCGTACCAGCAGACCATTTGCCTAACTCATTACAAGGCAAATAGTGACAGGTGGCTTACCGATCCTTCTTTTAGACATTTTTATAATAGTAGCCACCAGCTAGCCAGATACCAGGACTTACTACTCAGGCTAGCACATGGTTGAGTCAGGAACAAGCCATTGATCCACCCAGCTTTTATTAGACAACCCTGACCTTTGCCTCTGTGTTGAATTGTCTAACATGCCCTTAGCATTCCTGCCTCCTTTGAAATGACTAGTGTGATTTTTAGTTTCCAATAACATCAATTTCTGTTTTCTCTGCAGATTATGGAGATGAGCAGTAGCGAGTGCTTCCGATGTGGCCGTCCTGGGCATTGGATCAAGAACTGCCCCGAAGCTGGAGGGCGTGGCCGCGGCAGGGGCAGAGGAAGAGGAAAGGGTACATTTCTTGTTTTTGGGACACTCTCAAATTCTGCACTGTGTGTGACTGGTTTGTCAATCGGAGAGCTAAATGACCAATTCTAAGCAACTGCCTTAATTTTTACAAAGGTCTTCTCCAATGGGAAATAGCCTCAGTGTTAACATGGGCTTTCAGTCATATCACTTCGTTATCACTGGGATATTCAAACGATGAAGCACGGTTGTCTTAATAGTGTCTATTACTTTGTTCTCGTGACCTAAGTGCTTGTGAACTAAATCACTAGAACAAACTTGGCTAACATGGCAGCCAAAGGATGCATGTTCCTCCTCCGTAAGTTGCCAGTGTTCTTTTAACGGATGAGTGTAGCGTAAACCTTGGTCACCTTTCTTTTTTTCTAGATCTGTTCTGCTATCGCTGTGGAGAGCAAGGTCACATTGCCAGGGACTGTGAACAGACTGAGGATGGTGAGAATACTTTTGATCCCTTTAAGTACATGCTAATGGTTTTCAAAACCAGAGTTTTTGTAAATTTGTACTTGTAGCTCTAGTTTGGACTTGTTCAGCTTTGGAGTGAGCAATATTTGTGGCTTTCTCATGACTCGCGATGTACTGGGTCCTGCTGTCAGGATCTGGGGACACATGGGATTTGCGATTAACATTGTACGCCACATTCTTGTTGGTTGAATAATAATGGTGTTTGGAAGATGTGCCTTATTGATAGCCATGTCGTTAATTGCTTTCATGTAGAGAACAAATATTTAATGCTCCTTTTCTTCTCTTCAGCCTGCTACAACTGCCACAGGAGCGGCCATATTTCCCGTGACTGCAAGGAGCCCAAGAAGGAGCGGGAGCAGTGTTGCTACAGCTGTGGCAAGGCTGGCCACGTGGCCCGCGACTGCGACCATGCCAATGAGCAGAAGTGCTATTCCTGCGGAGGCTTTGGCCACATCCAGAAACTTTGCGATAAAGTCAAATGTTACAGGTGAGTGACCACATGGTGAAAGTATTTTGCGGGAAAAATGTGGTAATGAAAACACATGGTACCGACTCATGCTTGCATGTTCCCATGTACATAGCAAACTTCACTAACAACTGCTGAAAGCACAAACGCAACGCGTTTCGACAAGTCTTCTCAGGAGTGACATGCAGTCTCTGGTACCCCCTTCTTTTGGGGACAAGTGATTTTGCTGTAGTCTTTAGTTATAGGCATGTATCATCTAATTGGCAAGCTTTCAAGTAGTTGTGCTGTGTTGTGTATCTAGATTTATAAATGTCTGTGCTGTGTATATGGGCCTTTCGCTTTTTTGATAGTTAGCAAAAACCATTGCCCTGGCAGCCATTTCCAGTTTAGTTCGCCAGAGCCGTGCAAATATGAACTCTTATGCTTGGTCGACTGACATTCTGTTTCCCCTTCCCCCAGGTGTGGCGAGATCGGCCATGTGGCTGTGCAGTGCAGCAAAGCCAGTGAGGTGAACTGCTACAAGTGCGGCAACACCGGCCACCTTGCTAAAGAGTGCACCATTGAAGCCACAGCATAATCAGTGCCCTTTGTTGCCCCTCCTATTTTTTTCTGATTGATGGTTGGTTGTATTATTTTCTCTGAATCGTCTTCACCGGCCAAAGGTTGGCTGACCGAGGCTAGTCCCGGGCCAGTGAGCCTCTCGACATGTAATATTGAGAAAGGGGTAAAAAAAATATCTTTCTGCATTCAACACAAAAATTTTGTTTAGTTTGGTAGCAGTGTTATGTTTAATGCTTTGTTAAAGAATCCCCCTTTCCAAGCCACTGGTGAGCAGAGATGAATGAATGGGACTAAATATATGAGATCTAGAGGACCTCTGGGCTTGTGGAAAGTGAGTCTCAGTAAGAAGGGAGTAAAAAGAAACTTGAACTTCCATGTATGGTTTGTTTTAGCGGGATAACATATGAGTTGGCCAAGAACATATGACGTGGGTCATATGGTGTGAACTGTTACCCATCTGCATCTGGGCCCTACAAGCAGCTAAGTGCCGGGCGATAACATAAATGATGTGTTATATTGACAAAAGCCGTTTTGAAAGAATCTTAAGTTCTTTTATAATAGAAAAATAATAATTGTTTACAATTCAAAGGAGTATGGGTAAATAGTCCAAGGTAGACGTTTCCCCCAAAAAATGATTTTTGGAAACTTTTACCTTGGAGGAAAAATGTGCATCAAGAACACAGTTGTCAGATCATCAGAATTAGCAGTTATTTGGGAGTGGAGAATGTTTTCACAGAAATCAAATGTTATTTTTGTACAATATCACTTAGACTACTGTAAAAATACCATTTGCTTGTACTCAGTTTTTAAGTCGGAAGGAAATGCAACTGAAGTCCTAGAACATAGAAATGTAATTTTAAACTATCAATAAAGCTGGAGGAGCACAGGGAGGATGATTGTTTACATTTCTTTCCATGCTTATATTTCTTCTAGGTCTTGTATTGCTACTTTCTTGACAGTAGTTGTCTTTGTCAGCAGTTGAGGCTAAAACTAACTTTGTCATGTTGAACAACACTACCCTATAAATGTCATTTCAACATTTTTGAAATTCACTTGCAAATAAACAGTCGTTGCTTGTGGGTAGCCCCAGACATGGCCAGCAGTTACAGTGTAGAACTAAGCAACCACGGCAGACTTTTCTTCTGAGAGAATGTAGAACATGTGCCAAACTGCATAGGGAATCCTCCTGTCATCTCTTAACCATTGGCTCAGATGTCCATGTCAAATACCCCCAGGTGGCACTTGCAGTGTAAATTTAGCCAACCTATATATATAAAGACCCACTTGGTCCTCAGCTATCCGGTTGTCAATTTTTGCATTCAGTTCAGGCCTTATTTTGGTCTGTCATTAATTAACATAACAAATATACACATATGGATTAAGTCAGATTGTTTTAATTTGGTGCGGTGGTGATAAAAGCAGTAGATTATATTTTTTAAATCTATAGCCATACAGATTGAGATGTCCAGTATACTTGCTGTTGCTTTTTTTCCATGCATTTCTATCGCTCCCCCTGATGTTCAAAATGGCAGCAGGGGCCGCAGTCTAGTTTTGCCGCTGTTGACGACTTTCAACAGTCTGCATGATAAAGGCCCTCCTACTTCTCATATGTCGTCATTTAGGCTTGCCCAGAAAGAAATGCATACGGGAGAGAACTAGCCCAACTGAACAGCCAGCTCAGCCCAGGCCCCCCTTTTTTTATTCGGGGTTTCGTTGTTTTTCGGTCCTCGGTGAAAGTAGGAGATGAGGGGACTCCTGCAGTTTTACCGGGCTCTGAACGCCCTGTGTAACCGACAAGTCAAGCGAAGAGCTGGATTTGCCGGTTCTCAGTGCGGGTTTAGCGGAACCGTGTCTGATAGCAAGGTACGATTTGAACTGCAGCTGTTGCTTCCAAATTGATTCTGCACTGTCCGTTAATACATTGTAGACTTCTGGCAATTAATACATTGTAGCCAAGTGTTTCCTTGTAAAATGAGGCACACTAAAATGTAGCTTTGGAAAAGGTCACTTTTTGGATGTGCGCTTTGTGTCGGAATGTTACTGCCTCTATGGGAGCAGACTTGTGAGGGCAACTAGCCTAAATGCAAGATGTTGGGGTAATTTCTTGATAAATAAATAAATACACAACCCAGTCATTTTTATTTATTTAATCTAGACAAATGTTGCACATTTTGTGGTAACCAGGCCAGTATAAAAGTCATGATTTTCCATAATATGTCAAAACAACGTCCCCTTTGTTTATGCCAAATCGCAATCTTGACTCGATGTTGAGGTTTTTTAGCTTTCAATGCGGATGTTTTAGCCTCTGATGCATTCTAATGTATCATTCCCAGGGGGGCTCGTCGTCTGCCTTTAATCGCACAAATGCACTGTTAGCAGTCAATTCTCCATCACTCATCTTGTAATATAGTCTACAATGAATTGGAATACATCTTGTTTTCTCTCTCTAAATAATAGGACACAGAGGTGCATGTACAGTGGGGTCCTGAATTATTGTATCCCTTGATGAAGATGAGCAAGAAATACTGTATAAATACTGAGCAATATTGTATGCACATTTTTATTTATTGTATAATTTTATACTAGTGCAATTGCTAAAATAAATTGATTTTGTTTTCCAAGTAATAAAAAAAAATCTAAAAAAGATAGGGATTCCATAATGTTGACCTGATTTCAATACTCCAGCACCCACCCCTTGCGAGGATAACGATACAGCCTTGTTCTAAAATGTTTTATGAGATTGAAGAACACATTGCCTGATCACCGACAACGATGAGACAGCCTATAGGGAGGAGGTAAGAGACCTAACTGTGTGGTACAAGGACAACCTCTCCCTCAACGCGATCAAGACAAAGGGGATGATTGTGGACTACAGGAAAAGGAGGACTGAGCACGCCCCCATTCTCATCGACGGTGCAGTAATGGAGCAGGTTGAGAGCTTCAAGTTTCTTGGTGTCCACATCACCAACAAACTAACATGGTCCAAGCACACCAAGACAGTCGTGAAGAGGGCACAACAAAACCTATTCCCCGTCAGGAGACAATTTGGCATGGGTCCTCAGATCATAAAAAGGTTTTACAGCTGCACCATCGAGAGCATCCTGATGGGTTACATCACTGCCTGGTATGGTAACTGCTCGGCCTCCGACCGCAAGGCACTACAGAGGGTGGTGCGTACGGCCCAGTACATCACCGGGGCCAAGCTTCCTGCCATCCAGGACCTCTATACAAGGCACTGTCAGAGGAAGGCCCTAAAAATTGTCAAAGACTCCAGCCACCCTAGTCATAGACTGTTCTCTTTGCTACCGCACTGCAAGCAGTACCGGAGCGCCAAGTCTAGGTCCAAGAGGCTTCTAAACAGCTTCTACCCCCAAGCCATAGGACTCCTGAACATCTAATCAAATGGCTACCCAGACAATTTGCATTGCTCCACCTCCCTTCTACTACTCTCAGTTATTATCTATGCAGAGTCACTTTAATAGCTCTACCTACATGTACATATTACCTCAATACCGGTGCACCCGCACCACAAAATCTACGTTTTGCAATGGCCATCTTAGTCTTCGGACTTCAACCCCATTGAAAACATGTGGTTTGAATTGAAGAGGGCAGACGAAGGATATCAATCATCTGGAAAGATTTTGTATGGAGGAATGGTCTACGATCCCTCCCAAAGACTTCTCCAATCTCATTAAACATTTGAGAAAAAGGCTCAGTGTCGTTATCTTCAACAAGAGGAGGGTGCTGGAGTATTGAAAACGGGATCCAATCATTTTGACCCCTATGTTTTATTTTTTATTACTTGCAAATCAAAATCTCTTTCTCTGAGCAATTGTATTAGTATAAAATATGTTTTATTCTTTGGATCATATGATATAGCTCAGTATTTGTATTTATTTTATCCAGTATTTCTTGCTCCTCTTTATCAGGGGATCCAATAATTCCGGACACCATTGTATGATGCTTATTTTCTCTATGTTATCTGCCTGCACAATTCACATTTCCTTCCACATCTACCTCGAGACTGTTGTAGCTTGATCCACATCATAGCGAAACAGAACGTCAGCTCACAAGACTTCAGGGTTGGCGTACAAGGCTAAGACTGTTGAGCAACACTCTGGAAGTAGATGTGTTCTTACATAGCTATAGAAACTAAATCATTACTAGGTGTATATTTAAGACAGAACTACACACAGGATCCTGTAACTATTCCTGTCTATCAACTCAGATCCATGGCTTGGGGATGTTAAATATGTGGGGTCCTATGCTTTTGAGTGTAATGATTTTAATGTTGAATGATGTCAACATTACAGTTTTTTTATGTTGGCATGTAGTGATCTAGAAAGTGGGACATGAGTCACTCTCTCCCTGTCCCATCCTCAGCCACAGCCACGCTTTGGACTGCTGTTTGACATCGATGGCGTGCTTGTCCGGGGAAAGATGCCCATCCCTGCTGCAAAAAAGGCCTTCCAAAAACTGGTCAACTCTCAGGGACAATTTGCGGTGCCAGTTGTTTTTGTTACCAACGCAGGGAATTGCATGCGGCAGATGAAAGCAGACCAGCTCTCTCACATCCTGGGTGTGCCTGTAAGTGTCTCTCACCTACTCAGAGCTCTCTTCTTCCACACACAAACTGTAATGACTCTAAGCCCTCATTTCATTTTGGTCCGTGTGGGAGGTTAGTCTGAACAATATTGCCAAAGCAGCAGCTACTCTCCCTGGGGTCCAGCAAAACGAAGGCAGTTTATACAATTTAAAAAACATTACAATACATTCACAGATTTCACAACACACTGTTTGCCCTCAGGCCCCTACTCCACCACTACCACATATCTACAGTACTATATCCATGTGTATGTATGGTGCGTATGTTATCGTGCGCGTGTGTGCATGTATGCGTCTGTGCCAATGTTTGTGTTGCTTCACAGTCCCCGCTGTTCCATAAAGTGTTTTTTAATCTGTTTTTTAAAATCTAATTTTACTGCTTGTGTCAGATACTTGATGTGGAACAGAGTTCCACGTTAGTGTGCTACATTGTCTGTTGACTTTGAACGAGTTCTCAGCGACATGATGGCGGAATATGATACCCAACAGAGATACCTAGACAATGATGTGCATTGATGTAACCAAGACAATTGAGGTACCTAGACAATGATGTTGCAAATGAGAACTTGTTCTCAACTAGCCTACCTGGTTAAATAAAGGTGAAAAAAAAAATGTATGCAGCATTTTGACAGGACATTAAAGTTTGTGTGTGTGTGTATATTGTTGCACAGTAAATCAAACTAATCATCACCTCTTGAAGATAGTGCCTGCTGTAGGTCTCATACCAGTCATGCTCTGGCTCAGCTTATCTGACAGGTGTTTTTGTTACCAGATCACTATGGACCAGGTGATGATGTCACACAGTCCACTGAGGATGTTCAAGAAGTACCATGACAAGTGTGTTCTGGTGTCAGGACAAGGACCCGTCCTGGATATTGCCAAAAAGTATCCTTTTTGAAATATATGTTGCCAGACATGATCAAAGCATCTGCTTGGCCCGATGAGGGAAAATATCTTCTGTTTTACACACGAATGAAGTAACGAGCTGATTGTGATGAATTTGCAATGTGTTGGTGTAATACTTAACCATGTTCTAGCTTGGGCTTCCAGAATGTGGTCAGTGTCGACATGCTGAGAGAGTCATTTCCTCTTCTGGACATGGTGGACCACAACAGACGACCCAAAGTGCCGGTGAGTCGGAATACATCAAGATCCATAGACGGGCTATATTTCGAGGCTTTCCTAAGTATGTTCCATTTTTTTCCCCTCAGTCCAGTCCACTTGCCAACCTTCCCACAGTAGAAGGTGAGAGCTCGTGTACAGATACTCTTCTGATGTATATTTTTATTGAACTGTCACAGTAATCGCAAATCATATCCATCATATTCCAATTATTTTCTCTTCCCGGTCCAGCTGTTATTCTGTTTGGAGAGCCAATCCGATGGGAGACCAACCTCCAGCTGATAATTGATATCCTGTTGACCAATGGGAACCTGAACGGAGCCCACCAGAGCCAGAAGCTACCCCAACTCCCCCTGCTGGCCTGCAACATGGACCTCATGTGGATGGCCGAGGCCCAGTCTCCACGGTAACAAGTGACTTAAAGCTGTTATTGAAATGTGGTGAAAAGGCCGATATGAATAGACTCAAATTTGTATCTTTTTTTATGTTTAAATAAGTGAATAGACATTTGTTTTTTTCACCATGGAATCTATTGATGTCCTGGATGCAAAATGGGACCTAGCTCATTGAATTCTGACCTTCAAGAAAAGCTGTTTAGTGAGCCGGATTAGTTGACTTGTTTAATTTTGCTTCTGTACATCATGTAAACTCCAGGTTTGGTCATGGGACGTTCCTTGTGTGCTTGGAGAACATCTATAAGAAAATAACAGGTAAAGAGGTGAAGTACACGGCTCTGATGGGGAAGCCCAGTGAACTGACCTATCACTTTGCTGAGTACCTTATCAGAGGCCAGGCCGTGGAGAGAAAATGGACACAGCCCATCACCACCCTCTATGCTATTGGGTAAGACACCTTGCATCTCACTGTTTACAGCAAAAATGGTAGCAATTTAATTCACGTGAAAAATATACTAGGTTACAAATGGGTAATCACACAATGATAAGAATGGAAAAACTTCATTGTTCTTTTGGGATTCAAGGCCTTATCTTGATAGTAGATGCATATATGCTGATGTCCATTATGTGCGATGTTGAGTCTGTACAACTTGATTCCTCTCTTTGATTTCCTTTCTTTTTCTTTGCCTCTACTCCCTCAGGGATAACCTGATGACTGACATCTATGGGGCCAACCTCTACAACCGCTACCTGGAAGAGAGGACAAGGAGGAAGACCTCCAAAGCTGTCACCAAGATGGCCACCGCCACAGGCTCCGACGCAGCCCTGCCCCAGGTTAACGACCACATAGAAAATGCCTGGGAGAGCGAGCTGGCACCCCCCTCCGCCACCTCCTGCAAATCTATCCTGGTATGTACTGGGGTGTACAACCCCCACACAGAAGTGCCCAATGACACCAACCAGTGCATCAAGGAGACTGTGTTCCACGGGCACCGGGACTTCCACTTTGACCCGGCGCTGGTGGAGCCCGGGCACATCGTGCAGAACGTGGCTGACGCTGTGGAGCTCATCTTTGAGCAGGAGAAGTTTGTGCCTCAGTAAAGTTCTCCGATTGGTGTCGTTATGGCGACCTCGGTAGAGATCTCGGTTGGCCTGTGCCGGCCATAGAATCAGAATGGATTCTATTCTAATTCTATGGTTCTGGCTTTAAAAGGAGGGGGTTCTCAAAATAATGCAGAGCAGATCCTACCAAACTGACTAGTGTTGTGCAGATTTGTTTTGCATGGTACGATGGACATGGAGATTCCCTTGGTTTTTAGCTGGGAAAACACCACACACAGAGTTACTTTGGACAGTGTTTACAACTTGTCAGGGCATTGAAGGTTCTTAAGAGGTCATATTCAAACTCGTAATGGTGTGAAGTATTGAACTCTTATTCCTTCTGTTGTATTGTTTCAATGTGGGTTTAAAACTAATCAAGTTTAGCACAATTACCCACTTAAGTAATGGCAATTGATTTGAATAACAGCCTTATTTAATGGTATTTTACTTTACGTATTTTCTTAGTTGTGATTACGTATAAAGATTGACAGTATTTTAAAATTGTGTCGTCGTCTTATATATCTTTATGACTGCAATAAGTTATCAATATTTTTATGAAGTCTATGTATAGATTCCCTCACAAACGGACCATATTATTGTCTACCATATATTTAGTCTGTTACGTCTACAGTATGCATGCATTTCATGAGATAGATTTAATGCATTAAACTGTACTGTAAGATGACCTATTAGGTTTAGGTTGCAATACTGACCTTCAACTGTGCTGTCTACATTTTTCTAGCAATATAAACCATATAACCTGTATTTGCACAGAACAAAACGATTCTTTTTAATGTTACCATATCTTGCTGGGCTTGTAAACTTGCCCTTAGTTGTAAATGTACAATTTGTCGTATGCATTAGAACTTTGACTGCAGATGCAAATAGTGTATCTAGCCATTTATATTTATATAAAATATATAAATATAAGAGAAGCTATATTTTCATTGGTGGATTAACCATGCAGTTCAGTGGATGCATCACCTCTTTTACAAGATGTTATCAATGTCGATATTGCTTGTATGATTGAAAATAGCATTGCTTTAAAAAAATAAAACATTCTGGCTACTAATATTTCAGTGCTGAAGATTATACAGCATGAGTTTGTCTGTTTACATGAAAACAAATGACTCCATAGGAAATAAAACCTGCTTATCTTCTTGCCATAAATCCTACTTCTTCTTCTTCTTACTGTCCTCATGCGCACATCTTCAGTTTCATAAGGAAATATTGTCTTCTACTCTTATCTGCAGTATTTGCACATTAGAAAACATATAAATGTAATGGGCACTACTATCAAGAACAGGCACATTTCAAACATTGCACCTCGATCATGTCCATTTGAACTATAGGAAGGATGTGCCTCCATCGGCACAGACAGTTGAGGGTATCTTTCTAGGCAAGGCCCCTCTGAGGGTGATAAGTACTGTTGACATTGGCACTCCCTATCCTCCCAGTGTGGAATAACAGAGCAGTAAGCCAAGTTGATCTGAAATGGTTATTGGCTACTTTGGACGGTTTTGATTGATAGTCACCCTAGAGAGAGATTAGCCAAGATTAGTTAAAAAGTAGCTATGATAGCGATCGTGTTCTTTGGTAACACTATTTTACAGCCCATAATTATCTGGTAATTACTCAGAAACTACATGGTAACAAGAGTAATTACAAAATAATTGCCCAATAATAACTTTGTCACTTGAGGATTCAAGGTAACAAATACCAGGAAGAGCCAAGTTATTTGTAATTAAATAGCAATGGTAACAGGGCTGTAAAATAAAGCATGAGCTGTTTTTTTGAACATGCAATAAAGTAAGAGCGCGATTCAATCCATAGCGCTGAAGAGCTGCGCTATAGCACAATTTACATTTCAAGGCAATGTTCCTACAGTCGCGGTAATCGCTGCATATGCCAGCTCAAATCGGAAATGACCTTTCAATTTCAATCACACTACAACGCGGATCGTCAGCACCACGGATTAAAGTACTGCACGTGCATTGCAACAGTAATGTAACAGGTGTTTGAAGTCAAATGAATTAGCAACTCTATATGTGTTTGACGTGAGCACTTTATACTCAATTACATTCATTTGTATTGGAGAGATACAGTGTACAAGTGTAAAACACAAATCTGTTACATAACAATGGGAGACATTAGTTCCAGAGCATGATTTTACAGGCTTCATGACAAAAGAAAATCAATTCAAGGCAAGAGCCAAAACAGTCTGATAAATGGCATTCCAACAGAGGGTAAAACACTCAATCGCCAGCTTAGGTTTTAAATCCCCAGTCACCCCATGGTGCACGACAATCATCCCAAAATCTTATATTGTCTTTATCTTTATATTGTGTTTCTTGTGCAATACGTCCAGTATTTGGGGCAATATCTCCATGTTAATCAGCGGTCTCTCTGGGTCGTTTGTCCAGGTGAGAGAGGCAGAGTTCTCCCTCTCCTCAGATAGAGTTCTCTGGAGCCTCCTGTGTTTGGGCTTCAGCGACCTCAGAGAGTCCACCTCCAACCCTGCATGTCTCTGATCGATGTCCAGAGTGAAGGTGGAGTTCTTGGCCAGCCTCAGACCCCACAGCAGCAGGCCGATGAGCCCACACAGCATCACCCCCACCATGGTGTCATACACCCACCCTGCACAGCTTTGCTGGGCACAGGAAGAGAAGTAGGCATCACTGAGCGCAGTGATTGCTGTGTGTGCCACACCACTGGGGCTGGCACAGGTGGGCACCCCACCAGACACGACAGCTGAGTTCCTCCTCAGCCAGGTCCTCAGGAACTGGATGCCACAGTCGCAGTGGAAAGGGTTCCCAGATAGGGTGACCCTCCTCAGGTTTTGCAGCCTGTCAAAGTGCCCTGAGGGTACTGTGGACAGCTGGTTGTCCTGGAGGTAGAGCTCTGTGGCGTCTGGAGAGAGAAGGGGCACTTCCATGAGGCTCATGGAGCTGCAGTTAACCTGTAGCCCTGAAGGCTGGAGAGCTGAACACCGGCAGGGCTTTGTGCTGGGCTGTGCACTGGTAGTGGCCAGGAGGAGGAGGATGGCTATCCCTGAACCTAAGAGCATTCTGAAGGCGAAAAAACATGCCATATCAAATGTATACATACCGTGTAGAATTCTTTTTTTGTGATTGTATTTCAAATATGTTGTGGCAGCAAATTTGTTTTTGTACCATGTATGGATTATAAATAATAGTGATGTGGGTAAAACATATCCCATGGAGTGAACAAGCTCATCATGTTAGTTTCAAGTTCATGTGAGGCCTACCTTTCAGTGTCAAGACAACGTAGAAGGTAGTTCTTGTAATTCCACTCATCATTGAGGCCGGTGCTCGCCAGGTGTTCTGTCCAGTGCCGTTCTAGAAGGTCTAGAGTTCTAGAAGATGTCCTTCCAGTCAGCCACTATTCTCCATTTTATAACAGACGTGTTTAACTGTCAAATCTCCACAGGACATATGTAACAGCGACAGATCGTGTGAGAAACACCACTGACAGGGCCAGCTTTGGGTCACGTGATGAGAGGGAAACACCTCTGTTGGGAGGAGATATGGGTTTATCTTCCAAAATGATGGTAGAGGCTTTTAAGTGAGTTTGTAAATGTAGTACTGCTATACATTTAACCAATGAGGACCAATGTGGTATTATTACATACTTCGTATGAGCCTCCATAGCTGCCAACAATATGCTCATTCACTTCTTATTGCTATACACCTACCATTACTGTCAGCTGGTAGCCTATCAGTTCTATGTAGAGTATGCTGCTACCCGGTCACAATCTTACTCCAGAGGTAACATGACGAATTAGGACATTTGCTGGCATAACTTCAGATTTTACTGTACTGTGTTATAGTAGTATGATCAAGTAGTAAACACTGTCTAGAAACCCATCACACCACTAGGAGGCGTGCTGACCCAGCTTCATCTTTATTCATGTGTGCTCCCTCCAGTGGTTACACTGTGTATTACTGACTTTACTAACCATAACACAGGTCAAAAATACAGAATTACATTCCTTTTTTATTTACCTCACTGATAGCTATGCAACATTTATCTAAGAAGTAGATAACACGTTCTACGGGTACCTTTTCTAAGGGCTTTACTTGATTTGACATGGTAAGATAAAAGGAAAAAGACTGACACGATAACACACATTAGAAGCCAAAGACCAACACATGCATACCATAAGTCATATATTTGTTTATTTAGCGTTGTCAACATTGTCACAGTTGAAGTTTTACGATAACTGGGGATCTTACTGACTCACTACTCACTGGACAAACTGAATGCACATTGAAATGAGGCATCTCTTGTCTTGCCCTTTTTAAATTGTGTGTCTTGCGCCTGATAGAACGCTTGCAGCATGGGATGAGAGAAAGAGTGTGTGCGCGTGTGTAGGGGCGGGGAACGTTATAACAGTCCGTCAGAGCCACAGCGAGTGACAGTTCTCTAATGTTGCTGACAGAGACATATCTTCATCCTCCCATATAAAGGTCGTCACCTCATATGATCTCCACCGCAGATATTGGGATTAGAGTAGTGATAATGTACTCCCTGTGTACAGATTTTTTTTCTCCCACCTGGTCCCTTCTCGTCATCATTTTAGATAAATCACCCTTTTTAGAATTCCATAATCAGCACTTCTACTCCGCAATTTTCAAAGCTAAAGCACCCGGGCTCAATAATAACAGAAGTGCGACATGTTTATGTATTGTTATTTTTACAATGACTATGTACTCTACCGGCCAAATGTTTTAGAACGCCTACTCATTCAAGGGGTTTTCTTCATTTGTACTATTTTCTACATTGTAGAATAATAGCGAAGACATCAAAACTATGAAATAACACATATGGAATTATGTAGTAACCAAAAAAAGTGTTAAATAAATCAAAATTATATTTAATATTTTTAAAATAGCCAACCTTTGCCTTGATGACAGCTTTGCACACTCTTGGCATTCTCTCAACCAGCTTCACCTTGAATGCTTTTCCAACAGTCTTGAAGGAGTTCCCACATATGCTGAGCACTTGTTGGCTTCTTTTCATTCACTCTGCAGTCCAACTCATCCCAAACCATCTCAATTGGGTTGAGGTCGGGGAATTGTGGAGGCCAGGTCATCTGATGCAGCACTCCTTCACTCTCCTTCTTGGAGAAAGTGTGTTTGGTCATTGTCCTGTTGAAAAACAAATGATGGTGCCACTAATCCCAAACCAGATGGGATGGCGTATCGCTGCAGAATGCTGTGGTAGCCATGCTGGTTACGTGTGCCTTGAATTCTAAATAAATCACAGACAGTGTCACCAGCAAAGCACCCCCACACCATAACACCTCCTCCTCCATGCTTTATGGTGGGAAATACACATGCAGAGATCATCCGTTCACCAACACCGCGTCTCACAAAGACACGGCGGTTGGAACCAAAAATCTCAAATTTAGACTCCAGACCAAAGGACAGATTTCCACCGGTTTAATGTCCATTGCTCGTGTTTCTTGTCCAAAGCAAGTCTCTTCTTCTTATTGGTGTCCTTCAGAAGTGGTTTCTTTGCAGCAATGCGGCCCTGAAGGCCTGATTCACACATCCTCCTCTGAACAATTGATGTTGATATTTGTCTGTTACTTGAACTGAAGCATTTATTTGGGCTGCAATTTCTGAAACTGGTAACTCTAATGATCTTATCCTCTGCAGCAGAGGTAACTATGGGTTTTCCTTTCCTGTGGCAGTCCTCATGAGAGCCAGTTTCATCATAGCGCTTGACGGTTTTTGCGACTGCACTTGATGAAAGTTCTTGAAATTGCGACTGCACTGTCAAAGTTCTTGAAATGTTCCATATTGACTGACCTTCATGTCTTAAAGTAATGAACTGTCCTTTCTCTTTGCTTATTTGAGATGTTCTTGTCAGAATATGATCTTGGTCTTTTATCAAATAGAGCTATCTTCTGTATACCCCCCTTCCTTGTCACAACATAACTGATTGGCTCAAATGCATTAAGAAGGAAATAAATTCCACGAATGAACTTTTAAGAAGGCGCACCTGTTAATTGAAATGCATTCCAGGTGACTACCTCATGAAGCTGGTTGAGAGAATGCAAAGAGTGTGCAAAGCTGTCATCAAGGCAAAGGTTGGCTATTTGAAGAATCTCAAATATAAAATATATTTGGATTTCTTTAACACTTCTTTGGTTACTACATGATTCCATGTGTAATTTCATAGTTTTGATATCTTCACTATTATTCTACAATGTAGAAAATAGTCAAAAATAAACAAAAACCGTTGAATTGAGTAGCTGTTCTAAAACTTTTGACTGGTAGTGTGTATGTAGATGAAATGCATACTGAGCTCCAGTAACAATCAGCTTAATGTGGGACGCAAGAGCAAGTCAACATCAGGAGATTCCAAATCTAAAGCAATGAAAAGAGAGGAAATCAAGTTATTCAACTTTACAGGCTGACCTGTTCAGTCAGCTCACAGTGAAAAAGACACATGACGCATCAGGTCCATGCAGTGCATCGTGGGGGTACTTATCAGACTATAGACTGTGGACAATTCTTGAAGCACTACAACACATATCAAGATAATTGTATACATTTCGTTCTCTATTTTTACATTGTCCGACCATTTCTGAGTTACAAAAAAGAAAATTAGAAAGACATTCAATTGATTATTCATGTCATAGTTAAGATATGTTTATCTGTCTACATTTCCTTATTTGTTGTTATAATATCATGGATCTAACATGAACAGACGTGTTGAGCGAAGCCTAGGCATCAACCCACTGGGCACAGGTGTCAATTCAACGTCTATTCCACGTTGGTTCAACGTAATTTCATTGAGATGTGGAAACAACCTTGATTCCATCAGTGTGTGCCCAGTGGGAAGTCTGACTTACGGTTGTGGTTTTCTTAGTGAATGTTAAAATACATTTACACCCTGAATATTGGGACAAACAGTTGACTTTTACTTTAATGTACACGCGATAATATACTCTCATTTCGTAGAATGTAGAAAGATATTTCTCTTTACATATAAACCCAGTTCCTTTGTTTCATTTGCATTTCTTTGCTGTGTATTAGATCTGGATTTCCTGAAAAATGAAAGCGCTCCTTCATATGTGCTTATCCAGCAAAATATTTCTGTTCTGCCCAGAGGGAAGCATATTCCTTTATTAAAATATATACACACATTCCTCTTTCTTTTCACCGTCAACCAGTGCTCGACTTGGGACACCGGAGCAGAGTACACGGCACTTCATACTACTGCTTGAGGTTCTGTTCCTCTTTATAGAATTTTATCTCATAAGTATTGAGGAGCTCCAGTACCTAAATAGAAACAGTACTGGCACCCAAAATGAGTACCGGAACCTATTTAAGTCCAAGTCAAGCACTGCCGTCAAATAAGTATATCATCTGAAAAAAATAATAATAATTCACCTGAATCTCTTCCAGGACAACATGATAACAGACTTGAACCTGTAAAGGGCCTTACAAGTCTGTATTTTTTTTTATGTGATTGCACTTCAATCGACTATGGTAACACTGATTTGTTATACAATGTGCTGTGGATAGCCTCACATTAATAACATTACATGCAAAACCACTTCGACATTCCACTGAATTCGAAAATCCCAGGACCGTGTTTCTCAGAGAACCATGAGAACAGCCACACATTAAGCCACTGAGAGAGAATGACAGGGGTCCAACCTAAATAAATAACGATGCAACATGGAAACACACAAAACAAACAGAAGGGACACTTTTTTTTGTTTTTGTTTGAATGTACAAAACCAGTACGAAGATATTGCACATACTGTACATAATGATAACAACAGATGACAAACAAAAAACTACACACTACATACCTAAGAGGTTATTCTAGTCACTCACCTTCTCAGGTTTTGTGATGAAAACAAAGACACAGTAAATTAGGAAAAAAATAAAATAAAGGATTATCGTATTTTGATTTGAAGAGTCAAGAATGCAGCTGCTTCATATTTCAAAAGGCATGAGACATTTGTCAGCTTTACTGCGGGTCCATCAGTAAAATGACGCGAGCCTCAACTTCTATCGCGTAAAGTGTCTTGAGAGGTCAGGAACGCTGTGAGCTTAAGCCAGCATACGACCAAAAGAAGGCCATGAGCTCAACACGAGTTCTGTGACCCTTCCACCACTGCCACCTTACTACACGCCCGTACTCACAGTACTAAACGTCCGTACTTCATATCGAAGTACTACACCGAGCCGAGCGGGACCCATCCACCCAGCATAGGAACAACATATGGTCAGTAGACACTCTTTGAGGTTTTATACATGACAGCCCAGCATTAGGAGGGCCATGTGCCACAGCTGCATTCCAGTCTCTCAATGCTCTGGTTGAAAGGCAAAAGGTTCCAGAGTAGGTTATTGGACTGCCTGACAACGTGGCTCCACTCCCCCTTCCCATCTATCCTGTTCCCAAAGAGTCAGTATAATACTGATACAGTTGATTTCTAATGATAATAATGGTTGTAAGTATAATCTTACAAGGTACTTTACGCACAATATACTGCACATGAAGTCGAGACTAAATCGTTTATGCATTAGTAATTGGCACATTTATCAATGAGAGCTAGGAGACAACACGTAAAGCTGTCATCTACAGTAAATACAACACTAGAACTACTACGATTGAGACTGTTGTTAGCCTGTCCGTTGGTCTAGTTATTGTGAAATGATTACACCTAGCCTTTTTACACAACATGAACTCTAGGAGAGGCAAGAACAAAGAGCATTCTTAAAAATGAAGAGAGTTTTGGAAACCTCAAGAAAGCAGAGTGTTAAAAGCTAGCTTTGTTTAAAAAGACTGTATACAATATAATATGCCATTGTGACAGAGAAAACAGTCAGACATGTTTTCTCAGGCCTATCCCAGGTGGTCTTGTCTCCTGATTACGCGAAGGGAAGACGGGCTATTGAAAGAACGGAGAGGTGGACAGCGGCCTACAGAGAATGCACGGTTCTCTTCAGCCGTCACAGCCGGGTTTGGTGTGAGTTCATGGGGAGGAGGGGGGAAAGCGTTTCCCCGTACAAAACACCTCCCCGAAGCCCTGACAGAGACAGAGGCCCTTACTAAGGTTCGAGCTGAGGCCCTTTGTGGAAGAATTGAGTCTGGTTTCCATCCAGCATATTGGTGAGCAGCTGAAGGGGGGAGCGGATACATGGGACTGCCAGAGGTCCATCTCCATCACAGCAGTGGAACACAGTAGATAGGCCATCGACTGACAGTATACCCTCTGTCCCTTTGGGGGAAGAGACTGTCCCTCCCTTAAGTTCATTCACTCACTCACTCTTTCCTTTTGCTCATTCAATATTTTCTCTCTCTCTCTCTCTAGCTCTCTGTCGTTCTCTCTTTTGCTCTCGCTCTCTTTCAGTGAGGGAGGTCACACCACGGTGCTGATGCCACTGTGTTTGGGTTTGGGCCCGCTGGGTGCCGGGCCCTGCAGCTGACTGAGGTGGTGAGGGGCATGCTGGGAGTGTGAGGCGTGATGGGAATGCTGGCTATGGGTGCCGTGGCTGTGCTGTGGTACATGCGGGTGGGGGTGGGTGTGTTGGTGTGTGTGGGAGGAGGATGCATATGCTGCCGGGTGCTGGTGGTACTGTGTATGGGGAGGGGGGGTGGTAATGGTGGTGGTGGTGGTAGGGAGGGGGGTTCTGTTGGACGTGGCAGTACTGGGAGTGGTGGAGCTGGGCCTGGGCTACCTGCTGGGCTGTGTGGTGGAGGTTGGATGGATGGGGTGTGTGGGAGATGAGGGTGGGGTGACCAGGCAGAGGAAGAGGAGGATGGCTCTGGGATGAAGGCTTCCCCCGTTTGCTGCCAAAGAGCGACCCGAGGAGGGAGGAGGAGTTGGGGATGGTAGGGTGACCCCGGGGGCGGGCCCTCGCTGCGTGGGGTTGTGGCTCTCCGGCGTATGTGAGGACTGTTAATGATGGACCCCTGTGGGAGAGAAGAGGGTAACATCATCTCTATCCATGCCTTCTATACAGGCAGACACTCACAGTATCACACCACATACTAGAATACCAGCAGTTATGCTAAGGCATCACCTCATGGAAGTGGTGAAAAACTGCCTGCATATTCAAGAGTCAACAGCAAGTTGCAAAAACGTTACAGACAGAGCATGCAAAAAAATGAACTAAAAATATCAGCTCATGATGGAGGACAGACAAATAATGAATGGTAATATCAGGGTTATGGCCACTCGACAATGGTACAAATGAAGAAACCTATATAGAAAAAACTCAAACTTTCTTAAATGACATACGCGTCAAGAGACATTTTAAACGGATCCTTTTATTGTAGATGCATCAAAAGTATAAAAGGCTGATATATATATTCATATTGTTGAACGCCTTCCAAACCTGAGAGTCCCACATGCAACTGGTTAAAAACAATGGAGGCAGAGGATCCACATGCAGAGGAGGTGACAGGCAAAATCTCCATCCATATTGGCTTTGCATTCAGCCAGACAGCGGGAAGCAGAGATGCTGGAGATCTGGTAGTCACATTAAAATAACTCTGTTCACTTATCCCCCAATCTAGTTCCAACTCTATCCTTTTTGTGATTCATTACAAGTTTTAAAAGCCCTTCCTTTGGTGCATGCTCTGTCCAAGGTTGTGAAGAGACCATACAGATTTCTTTTCCCAGACTTCAAAACCAACACACGGACTCATGGAATGAAGAAATGATGATGAATGAAATCCACATCTTTCATATTGACTCTTTGATATTGTGTGTAAAAAGCTTGTCGATAAAGTTCTGACAGTGAGATATTGATGTGACCGTGAGCTGTTGTAAGATAACCTTCCTCCCTGAGCCTCAAACCTCTGTGAGATTTCTTTCAATAGGACAGGCAAGGGACAGGAGAGGGACCAGAGAGGGGGGCTTTAGGTTTGCACAACACTAGGGGAGAGTAGGTGCTACAACAGGCATTCACTGGCACCCCTGCCTAAGGTAAGAGAACCCCAAAGGAAAGCCAAACTGCGGGTTGGGACATGGCTGAATGGAAGACATTAGACTGTGATCAAAACAAACAGCTGGGGGGGATTAGAGGGAGGAAGGGGGAATTAGTAGTAGTCATGCTTGTTTTAAGAAAAAGGGCAAACTGGCCACATGACCAAAACAAGACATGTCTCCCATCTAGCCAGCGTCAGAGGCAGGCAGCCCATGCATGCACACTAACCGAGGCAGGCAGGTTGTTAAAAGGCATCCGAGATAAAAAATAAATATAATTAAAAAAAGGTCATAAAACAAAATGAACTGAGAGTCTATGAAGCAGAGAGGGGTGCAAGTACAACAAAAATAAACTGTGTTTTTACAGAGCACATCATCACAGAGTAGCTTGGACACCAGCTGCTTCCAACTTACTTCCATATTGCTGTCTAGTGATCCTGCACTGCTGCGACGCCCACGCTTGCCTGCCCGAGACATGCAATACCACAGATTAGAGATGGATAGGACAGCACTCCTGGATCAACTACAGAGGTTTAGGCAGCCCTCCTCTCCCCTAGGGGGCAGTGCAGGGGGTTGTGAGTAGTACACTGGAAGCTGAGATAAAAGGGGCAGGGAGTGTGTGGGGGACCGGTTGATAGATAGGTAGGTATTACTGTCACGTCCATTATTTTAGCAGCTTTGTTCATATTTACTTTGGAGATAAAGAGAGACATTTGGTCAGTGTACTTTTACACTACATTTTGAATTTACTGCATTGCTCAAACTTTAAAGGACAAGGAAATCGTTTTTGCAACATTCAGCTGAGGACATCAGTGTAACTACAAAGAGCTAAGCAATGTTAGTATTTCTAAACTACAACGAGGTAAGATTATTCATAGATTTGTTCCTGATAAAATGTGACAACACAGATTTAATGTTGCCACAAGATGTAGATTGTCATAAGGAAGAGTAACGGGTGGCTTTGTAGCGAGCCAATGGCAGTGACAGTCACGGAGAAAGAAACATCAAAAGCAATACAATGGCTGTTGCACATGAGGTGTACGAGCATATAGAGCAGTTAGCCACTGTCATAGGGCTCAGCCAATGGATGCATGACCAGTCTTCACATATGGAGAAACAGGAGAAAACCGAATGGGAATGGAAATATCAGGAAGTACATAATGAGATGGAGAACGGCGAGAAAATTAAAATATATTGTACACAGGACATGACCACACTACCATGCCACATCCTGTGTGGAGAAAGTTGGGGCTTAAATGTACTCAAAAACCTAAGACAGGAGGGAGGAAACACTCCTATGTTGATCTATCGACTTCAGCACTGACTAGCCTTATCGTATCGGTATTTCAGTATAGTACCCGACATGACAACAGAAACAGAGCAAATACATCCTAATGTGAGATACTGTAGAACTCCTATATGGATTTCATTACGTTACCATGATGTCTTAACAGAACTGCGATCCAGAATGAATGACATGTTCTCAAGGTGAATCGCTTTAGAGTCAAAATGCTATGTGAAACATTCTGGATATTCATGACAATGAGATGTTCGTTGTAATTTTGGAACCAGATCTCGTCTTGCGTCAGTTATTGTATGAGAACAAATCCCCATTGAGTTCAGTAGGTTTGGATCACAGCAATACACTGGAATGACTGGTAGTGAATAACGGTGGATTAATTAAACATGTAACAAGCAAGCCTTATCATGAAATGTTTGAGAAAAAAAAATTGGGATTAAAGAATGATAATGTGACACGAAAAAGTGCAAAAATCAAAGGTGTTCATTGAGATATAAAGCATATTTTGATTTAGATACAGGGGCGAGAGCAATACTTCCTTCAATATCACTTTTCAGTGGAAAGGCAATCCCTCTAAAGTAGACCTGTCGATAACATCATACCAAATAGCTTATTCATTTAGAAACGTCTATTTTTCAATGGCACAAACCTACTTCTGTTGTTTCATATCCCAGGTTATGATAAAATATTTCACATTGGGGTAGGGCACCAGTACCAGAAAATCATTTTAGGACTAAACTAACAGGACCTTAAGCGCAATTATCTTGTGAAGACTCACACTGCCCAGATACAGAATGCATTTAAGTTATTTAATAAGACAAATCTCACCAGAATAACATTTTACTTAATCATCAATACAGCTTAAGAGAAGTCTGACATCAGTTCAAGGTGCTATAAAACATCATGTTGGATGTTCCGAGTAATATTACCATAGGACGAGTGAGGAGGTAAAAACAACAGAGGGTCTCTCTCCCAGGAAAGGACCGTTTTGTGAACACAATGATGACCTTTGACCTTACCTGCTTCGGAGAGGTCGCGGAGGGAGCTGCTGAGGGCGCTCCTCTTCAGGCCCTCGCCCATGGTGTAGGTGTCGTCCAGACTGGCACGGTTCATGTTGCCATTGCCAGCCTCCTTCTTCAGCCCAGAGCTCTGGGACATACTGGGCCTCACCACCCCTTTCTGCTTCTCAAGCTCAGCTTTATATGAACATACATATGGGGAGAGAGTAAGGTAAAGATAGCGTGCGTGTGCGTGTGCGTGTGTGTGTGTGTGTGTGTGTGTGTGTGTGTGTGTGTGTGTGTGTGTGTGTGTGTGTGTGTGTGTGTGTGTGTGTGTGTGTGTGTGTGTGTGTGTGTGTGTGTTTTTCAGCATTCATCTTCAAACATACAATATTTCTACATTTCCTCATAATTTCATTACTGGCACTTACTTTTATATAGATTATTACTATACATTCGGTAACTATTGCATTTACATAATAATCAAATGTAACATTGTAAAAGTGCATCTAAATCCTTTCGCATATTAGACTCATTCGTAAAAACAGTCTTCTGTGTGTTTCTCTTTGATAAATGCCCTTCCGCAAACCCAATCCTCCTCGTGGTAGTCATCCTGTGAACTCCATAAACATTCCTTGTCATAAACAGAGACTGAGTAATGAGGACCAAGCCCTATCTGCCTCTACTTGACTGAGGTCACATGGCTAGCAGCAGCCAGGGAGGGAGGGGCGGATAGAGGGAGGGGGAAAAGGGAACGAGGGCGGGACAAACAGAGGGAGGGACAGAGAGCTAAAATGTCTGCTCACACTCTATCCTGTATTTCTCCATTTCCTGGACCTCGGCGATAGACTCTCGCAGGTCGTCAGTGAACTTCTTGCGGTCCTGGGGGTTGGGCGCATTAAAGTTGATGAGGACCTTGATGTCGGCACCTGGTATGGCTGATGTAAGCCTGATTCCATTCCCGTAATCTGGACCAAACACAGAGAGAGAGACCTTTAAAACTCAGGGCATCGACCACAAAGGAACTTTAAAATCTTTTGAAAGTATAAACAGTGTCTCGTTCCATCATCACAGGATGGTTACATGTATATAGATGTGAAAATTGAACCCAGTGGGATGTACTATATAACCATGCTGGGCTAACAACACATCGCAGAGATGGTGAATGGACAGGGAGAGGTCTGTTCTACTTACACTGGTTCTCAAACATCAGAACCTGCATCCCATACAGAGAGAAAGACTGCCGGAAGCTGTATGTCACAGAGTTCTTCTTCTTCTGGAAAATCTTTGTCACCTGCACTCAAATAAACACCCAAACAAGCACACAGACAAATACACGAGTTATACTGTGAGGGCAAGAAAGATATTGGAGAAACCAAACAAAAGTTTGAACTGAAAGCTCATAGACTGTACTTCTTTGCTCATTGTTGTTGCTGTGAGGCCACATTTGAAAGACCATATTTGAATGATCATATTTAACACAGGACAGGGCAGGACAAAAGGCAGGAGAGGACACATACCACCAGAAGGTCATTAAACAGGAAGATCTCCCGCTGGTGCAGGCCTAACTTCTGGAGCTTGTTGGGGTCTGGCACTTCAAACAGCCGACAGTAGCACACTAGCCTGCGATGGGGCAGGGACAGCACCTAGAAACCAACCCAACGACATTACTCACTAACACACAGCGGTCAGGCCCTGGGCTTAGGTCAAACAGTAATATGACCCCAAATTGAAGTATAACAGTTGTTAAACGCACATGCACACACTCAGGCATACGTGCGCACACGCACACACCCCTCAGATATGCCAACAGGGAAATGAAAACAAACAGTGAGCCTCTATTTTAGGTTGATTTAGTGTGAGGAGTGCAAGGGAAATGGGTTATAATGATGTCTGAATAGTGTGCTATAAAACCCCTGTGTGATGCTGTTTCTCCTTGTTACATTATTCATCCTAATGTATTCATTGTCGTTAGGAGAGGTGGTTTCACCACCCTACTTTGTCTGGAAGTCAAGGGGACACAGAGTAATTAAGACTAGGATTCCCTTGGATCAAAACACATCTGTCACTTATTCCCACACAAATTCTGCTCATAAAACTTTAATACCAGGAAATGAAGATGGTATAAAACTGTCTGATATATCCAATGAAAAGCAGGAGCCAGCTGATATCTAGATGATTTTCCTCTAGTCTATGATTATGTAAACAGTGTAATGGCAGTAGAACAGAAGCCTGTGAGCACATAGGTTACAGAAGGTTACATAGTTTATTATTCTCCCAAATAGATTCAGAACAATCTTTCAGCATGTCTCACCCCTAAAACATTCATGACTAATAATACCCACTCTAACAAATGCCCTCTGTCTGTGGGAGGCTTCTGTGTGGGTAGGAGTGTGTGCGTATATATGTGTGTGTGTACGCGGGTATGTGTATATGCGTGTGTTTGTGTGTGTGTGTGTGCGCGCGTGTGAAGCCTCTCTGTGTGGTCTGCTTCTTGGCAGGGATGCATGCTCGGCTCAGCACAGTCAGTAAACAGTGCAGCTCACTGGCACCTAGGAATGTATACGTGTTGACTCTGTCTACAGGTGTATCACAGGAGATCCTGCTCATCTCAGTAATAGGTGTGGACTTTTAGGGGCAAGAAGACCCTTAATCCAACTAAAGCCATCTGAAACAACAAGTATCTACAGGATGTGGATTATTTTAGCCATCCTGACACTGTAAGACTGGGTGATGTTAATATAGGCCGAACACTAAACGCATATAAATGGCCCTTGCTTTACATAGAAACTGTGGGTGAGTAAAATGACGCATAACAATGACATGATTATTACATGCCAAACTGTAAACATGTACTTACACATCCTATTCCATGGTGGAGAGATCCAATCTGCAATGGGAAGATGGATGATAATATCAGAGGGATAACTTCATTACTGTATTACTGTATTAATTCAGCTTTTATTTCTTTCATCACAGTGGGTCAGAAGTTTACATACACTCAATTAGTATTTGGTAGCATTGCATTTAAATTGTTTAACTTGGGTCAAAAGGTTTTGGGTAGCCTTCCACAAGTTAACCACAATAAGTTGGAATTCCTCCTGACAGAGCTGGTGTAACTGAGTCAGGTTTGTAGGCCGCCTTGCTCGCACACGCTTTTTCAGTTCTGCCCACAATTTATCCATAGGATTGAGGTCAGGGCTTTGTGATGGCCACTCCAATACCTTGACTTTGTTGTCCTTAAGCCATTTGCCACAACTTTGGAAGTATGCTTGGGGTCATTGTCCATTTGGAAGACGCATTTGCGACCAAGCTTTAACTTCCTGACTAATGTCTTGAGATGTTGCTTCAATATATCCACAACATTTTCCTCTCCATGAGGCCATCTATTTTGTGAAGTGCACCAGTCCCTCCTGCAGCAAAGCACTCCCACACGATGCTGCCACCCTCGTGCTTCATGGTTGGGATGGTGTTCTTCGGCTTGCAAGCCTCACACATTTTCTACCAAATATAACATCGGTCATTATGGCCAAACAGTTCTATTTTTGTTTCATCAGACCAGAGGACATTTCTCCAAAAAGTACAATATTTGTCCCCATGTGCAGTTGCAAACTGTAGTCTGGCTTTTTTATGGCGGTTTTGGAGCAGTGGCTTCTTCCTGGCTGAGCGGCATTTTAGGTTATGTTGATATACTCGTTTTACTGTGGATATAGATACTTTTGTACCTCATCTCTAGGAGACAGAACGCGTCTCCTTCCTGAGCGGTATGACGGCTCCGTGGCCCCATGGTGTTCATACTTGCGTACTATTGTTTCTACAGATAAACGTGGTACCTTCAGGCGTTTGGAAATTGCTCCCAATGATGAACCAGACTTGTGGAGGTCTACAATTTTTTTTGCTGAAGACTTGGCTGTTTTCTTTTGATTTTCCCATGATGTCAAGCAAAGAGGCACCGAGTTTGAAAGTAGGCTTTGAAATACATCCACAGGTACACATCCAATTGACTCAAATGATCTCAATTAGCCTATCAGAAGCATCTAAAGCCATGACATCTATTTAGGTAATTTTCCAAGCTGTTTAAAGGCACAGTCAACTTAGTGTTTGTAAACTTCTGACCCACTGGAATTGTGATACACTGAAGTGAAATAATCTGTCTGTAAACAATTGTTGGAAAAATTACTTGTGTCATGCACAAAATATATATGTCCTAACAGACTTGCCAAAACTATATTTTCTTAACAAGACATTTGTGGAGTGGTTGAAAAATGAGTTTTAATGACTCCAGCCTAAGTGTTTGTAAACTTCAGACTTCAACATCTTATACGTCATCTCATTGATGGGGTCATACAGATAATCCTGCCCTTAAACGTCTTCTCATTGATGGGGTCATACAGATAATTCTGTCCTTAAACGTCATCTCATTGATGGGGTCATACAGATAATTCTGCCCTTAAACGTCATCTCATTGATGGGGTCATACAGATAATTCTGCCCTTAAACGTCATCTCATTGATGGGGTCATACAGATAATTCTGCCCTTAAACGTCATCTCATTGATGGGGTCATATAGATAATTCTGTCCTTAAACGTCATCTCATTGATGAGGTCATACAGATAATTCTGCCCTTAAACGTCATCTCATTGATGGGGTCATACAGATAATTCTGCCCTTAAACGTCATCTCATTGATGGGGTCATACAGATAATTCTGCCCTTAAACGTCATCTCATTGATGGGGTCATACAGATAATCCTGCCCTCTAAAGCTGTACGGTTGCAGCATGATCCAAGACATGTCTGTCTGTTTACGTCTGTACAAGCCATGAGCCATTTATGTGCTAGCAACCCTCATGGGAACCTCAAAGTAGGGTCTCAGTATTCCAGTAATCCTGTCTGTGAGTCAGTATTGAGTTGAATGAAGTGGTTTAAACAACTGAGGTGAAAACAAGATCTCTAGCTCTACAATACCAGTGTGATATATACAGTACATTATTGTAGAATGGAAGTCTAATTTGTTGTTTAATGTCCAGGTACTTCACTGTACTGTCGGCCCTCTGAGGGTTTTGATACTGCCATTTAGTGATGATGAGGGATCATCTTTCTTTGGGGTATACGGGGTTAATCACTCCATTAAATTCCTGGGTCACTGAGAATCTCAGGCTTTTTTCCCCTTCTACCTTTACATGACTGAAATGACGCAATCACCATTGCACTGCACACTGCCCTATCGCACCTGGACAAGATAAATAACTATGTAAGAATGCTGTTCATCGACTACAGCTCAGCCTTCAACACCATAGTGCCCTCCAAGCTCATCACTAAACTCAGGGCCTGGGTCTGAACCCCTCCCTGTGCAACTGGGTCCTGGACTTCCTGACAGGCCGACCCCAAGTGGTGAAGGTTGGCCACAACACCTCCACCATACTGATCCTCAGGAGGGGCTGAGTACGCACCCCACAGGGGAGGGACTGAGTATGCACCCCACAGGGGTACGTCCTCAGCCCCTCCTGTACTCCCTGTTCACCCATGACTGCGTGGCCACGAAAGCCTCCAACTCAATCATCAAGTTTGTTGATGACAACCGTAGCAGGCTTACCAAAAATGACGAGACCGCCTACAGGGAGGACGTGAGAGCCCTGGCTGAGTGGTGCAAGGAAAATAAACTCTCTCTCAACGTCAACAAAACAAAGGTGCTAATTGTGGACGACAGGAGACAGCAGAGAGAGCACACTCCCATCCACAGGCCTGAAGTAGAAAGGGTCAAAAGCTTCAAGTTCGGAGTGAACTTCACCGACAACCTGAAATTCTTCCCACAGAATGCGCAACAGCGGCTCTTCGAACTTGGCCCCTAAGACCCTCACAAACTTTAGAATCTTAGTCACTGTTCTAGCTGGCTAGCACCCGGTACTCTATCCTGAACCCTAGAGTATGCTGCCCTGTGTACATAGTAATTAAACACGGGTCACTTTAATAATGTTTACATACTGTTTTTCCCACTTCATATGTATAGTGCATTTGGAAAGTATTCAGACCCCTTGACTCTTTCCAAATGTTGTTGTGTTACAGACTTAAAAAATAAAATCTTTCAAAAGAATGTTTATCAATCTGCACACAATACCCCATAACAACAAAGCGAAAACAGGTTTTTAGAAATGTTTGCAAATGTCTAAAAAAATATCAAACAGAAATACCTTATTTACATAATTATTCAGACCCTTTGCTATGAGACTTGAAATTGAGCTCAGGTGCATCCTGTTTCCATTGATCATCCTTGAGATGTTTCTACAACTTGGAGTTAAATTCAATTGATTTGGAAAAGGCATACACCTGTTTATATAAGGTCCCACAGTTGACAGTGCACGTCAGAGCAAAAACCAAGCCATGAGGTCGAAGGAATTGTCCGTAGAGCTCCGAGACAGGATTGTGTTGAGGTACAGCTCTGGGGAAGGGTACCAAAACATTTCTGCAGCATTGAAGGTCCCCAAGAACACAGTGGCCTCCATCATTCTTAAAATTGAAGACATTTGGAACCACTAAGACTCTTCCTAGAGATGGCTGCCTGGCCAAACTAAGCAATCGGGGGAGAAGGGCCTTGGTCAGGGAGGTAACCAAGAACCCGATGGTCACTCTGATAGAGCTTCAGACTTCCTCTGTGGAGATGGGAGAACCTTCCAGAAGGAAAACAATCTCTGCAGCACTCAACCAGTCAGGCCTTTATTGTAGATTGGCCAGACTGAAGCCACTCCTCAGTAAAAGGCTTGGAGTTTGCCAAGAGACACCTAAATGACTCTCAGATCATGAGAAACAAGATTATCTGGTCTGATGAAATCAAAATTGAACTCTTTGGCCTGAAAGCCAAACGTCACGTCGGGAGAAAACCTCGCACCATACCTACAGTGAAGCATGGTGGTGGCTGCATCATGGTGTGGGGATATTTTTCAGCGTCAGGGACTGGGAGACTAGTCAGGATAGAGGTAAAGATGAACGGAGCAAAGTACGGAGAGCTACTTGATGAAAACCTGCTCCAGAGCACTCAGGACCTCAGACTGGGGCAAAGGTTAACCTTCCAACAGGACAGCAACCCTAAGCACAAAGCCAACACAACACAGTAGTGGCTTTGGTAAATGTAAATGTAAGTCTCTGAATGTCCTTGAGTGGGCCAGCCAGAGCCCGAACTTGAACCCGATTGAACAAGAGACCTGAAAATATCTGTGCAGTGACGCTCCCCATCCAACCTGACAGAGCTTGAGAGGATCTGCAGAGAAGAAATGGGAGAAACTCCCCAAATACAGGTGTGCCAAGCTTGTGGCATCATACCCACGAAGACTCAAGGCTGTAATCGCTGCCAAAGGTGCTTCAACAACGTGTTGATTAAAGGGTCTGAATACTTATGTAAATGTAATCTTTTTTTTTCTTTTTTTTTTAAATTGAAGAATTTCTAAAAACTTGTTTTTGCTTTGTCATTTTGGAATAGTGTGTGTAGATTGATGAGGGGGAAAAAACAATTGCAGAATAATGCTGTAAATTAAAATTGTACACCCAAGGTAGGCCACTGGCCCTTTAAGAGCTAGAAAATATTTGGTATCCTATATGATTCTCACCAAATATATTGTCTTCTCACACTATTCAAACACCACCATCAATAAACAGCTCTCATAGGCTAGAAATCACATATTGCAAACAAATAACCTGAACTAAAAACTCTACACATTTTGGAATTTCTGTGTCCTTAATAATCGCTAATATCCAAAACAGCAACAACTAAAAAAGTATGCGAATCTGCACATCAATATCTTCGCTTTTTTGTGGCACCAATGTGAGGGGTTATGGCAGGGGAAACTGTGTTGCAATAATTGCAAGTGAACCTGGGGAGCTTTCGTTCACATTGTCTTATAAAACGGAACCGGACCGTGGAATTCAAGGGAACCGAACTCAGACCACCTTTCGAGATGGTCACAGTTCGGTACGCTTTGAGGGCTCTTTTGAGGGCTCTTTTGAGGGGTCTAAGTTCCTTTGGAATTCACATAAATTGTTTGAAAGGGACCAAGTGTGAAAAAAAACCTTAAAGACTAATAATAATACTTATGTCAATAAGATATTTCATTTTCAATAAATGTGCAAAAATGTCTAAAAACACGTTTTCACTTTGTCATTATCGGGTGTTGTGAGTAGATGGGTGAGAAAACGCATTTAATCAATTTTGAATTAAGGCTGTAACTCAACAAAATGTGGAATAAGTCAAGGGGTATGAATACTTTGAGGGCACTGTGTATACTGCTGTATAAACCTTTTCTTTTCATATACCGTCCATACGATTTTTACACATCATCATACGGGGCGGCAGGGTAGCCTAGTGGTTAGATCACTGGACTAGTAACCAGAAGGTTGCAAGTTCAAATCCCCGAGCTGACAAGGTACCCACTGTTCCGAGGCCGTGAAAATAAGAATTTGTTCTTAAGTGACTTGCCTAGTTAAATAAAAGGTAATAATAATAAATATGCATGTATAAAATGATATACATTATATGTATATCATTATATTATATATTATATATATTATATACATTATATTATATTTATATTCTGCTTTCTGACATTGCCCATTCTGATATTTCTTAAATATATATTTTTGGATGGTGTAATTATTGCTAGGCATTAATTCACTGTTGGAACTACAAACACAAGCGTTTCGCTGCACTGGCGATAACATCGGCTAATCTGTGTACACAAGCAATACAATTTGATTTGTTGTTCTCCCTCCGTTTTGCCTCCTATACAGTAAGTGTAAGTAGGCTATGCCTTTTCACTATACTAAGTGTTATATTAGTGCAGTGGTACTCATTGCGCCAAGCCCTTCATTTGCAGATTGCAGTGATTTTCCTATTTGCCATTCATAATACATGACAATGATACCATTTCAATTCAATGTGTTTAATGGAAGCCTGAATCACGTCATTGAATATACCTATTGCTCCCTGGACAGCAGATAGATGGCAGTATAGCGCAACTGTTGAACAGAAAGACCGAAATAGAACGGAACTGCTCAGCTACAGCGACCAACACATCAGTCTGCTACGCCATTTCATTTTGCAGTCTGGTCGACATGGATCTATTCATTGTAAAAAAAGAAAAGTAAATCTATTGACAAGGAAAATGAGGGGTAAGAGCTGGAGAACAACGTGACAGCTATGAAAGAACCAAACACCAGGAGAACCAGGAAGATGGCGGCGGGGAAATGCAGCTAGCTAACGTGGCTCCGGTGACTAAGAGAAGGATACGGTCGATTAAAGAAGAACACAGAAAGTTCCAAGAGAAATGGACAGACGAGTATTTTTTTGTTCTGCATAATAGAACTGCCTCACTTTGTCTTATTTGACAGAAGGCAGTCAATTGTTTTAAAGGAGCAGATTTAGAGCGACATTTCCAGTCGCACCATGCCCACGTTGACAAAACATATCTGCCACAAAGCAACCTCCAGAAATAAAAATAAAATAAAATAAAATAGCGCAACTCAAAAGACGGCTCAAAGGACAACAAATGATGGCAGAGAAAATGACGAGGCAACATATGAGATTGCTTGGATACTTGCGAGAAACAAGGCTCTCCTGAACATGTCTCTCTCGGGATACGCTGTCTGAGTCGGTACAACCACCTGGATTCTTTGTGCATCGTGCGGAAAGGAATAAACATCTCTCCGGGAAGAAGATGGGCGGGGGTGTATGTATGTCATGATTAACGACTCATGGTGTAACAACATGCAGGAACTCAAGTCCTTTTGTTCACCTGACCTAGAATTCCTCAAACTGAAAGCGCGAACCGCTACATTTAACCATAGAAAGGTGAATGGGAATATGGCCGAATCCAAACAGTGTAGTTATTCCCTCCGCAAGGCAATCAAACAAGCAAAATGTCAGTATAAAGACAAAGTAGAGTCGCAATTCAACGGCTCAGACACGAGACGTATGTGGCAGGGACTTCAGACCATCACGGATTACAAAGGGAAAACCAGCCACGTCACGGACACCGACGTCTTGATTCCATACAAACTAAACACCTTCTTTGCCCGCTTTGAGGATAATGCAGTGCCACAGACGCAACCCACTACCAAGGACTGTGGGCTCTCCTTCTCCGTGGCCTACATGAGTAAGACATTTAAACATGTTAACCCTCGCAAGGTTGCAGGCCCAGACAGCATCCCCTAGGCGCTTCCTCAGAGCATGCGCAGACTAGCCTGCTGGTGTGTTTACGGACATATGCAATCTCTCCCTATCCCAGTCTGCTGTCCCCACATGCTTCACGATGGCCACCATTGTTCCTGTACCTAAGAATGCAAATGTAACTGAACTAAATGACTATAACCCTGTAGCACTCACTTCTGTCATCATGAAGTGCTTTGAGAGACTAGTCAAGGATCATATCACCCCAATAGGTCCACAGACAATGCAATCGCCATCACACTACACACTGCCCTATCCCATCTGGACAAGAGGAATACCTATGTAAGAATGCTGTTCATTGACTACAGCTCAGCCTTCAACACAGTACCCTCCAAGCTCATCATTAAGCTTGAGGGGCTGGGTCTCAACCCCGCCCTGTGCAATTGGGTCCTGGACTTCCTGACGGGCCGCCCCCAGGTGAAGGTAGGAAACAACCACTCCACTTCGCTGATCATCAACACTGGGGCCCCACAAGGGTGTGTGCTCAGCCCCTTCCTGTACTCCTTGTTCACCCGTGACTGAGTGGCCATGCACGCCTCCAACTCAATCATCAAGTTTGCAGATGACACAACAGTAGTAGGCTTGATTCCCAACAATGACGAGACAGCCTACAGGGAGGAGGTGAGGGCGCTCGGAATGTGGTGTCAGGAAAACAACGATCGTGGACTTCAGGAAACAGCAGAGGGAGCACCCCCCTATCCACATCAACAGGAACAGCAGTGGAGAAGGTGGATAGTTATGTTCCTCAGCGTACACAACATGGACAAACTGAAATGGTCCACCCACACAGACAATGTGGTGAAGAAGACGCAACAGCGCCTCTTCAACCTCAGGAGGATGAAGAAATTGGGCTTGTCCCCTAAAACCCTCTAACTTTCACAAACGCATCACCGGAGGATAATTACCTGTCCCCCAGGAACACCTACAGCACCCGATGTCACAGGAAGGCCAAAAAGATAATCAATAACAACAACCACCTGAGCTCCTGCCTGTTCACCCCACTAACATCCAGAAGGCGAGGTCAGTACAGGTGCATCAAAGCTGGGACCGAGAGACTGAAAAACAGCTTCTATCTCAAGGCCATCAGACTGTTAAAACAGCCATCACTAACACAGAGAGGCTGCTGCCTACATACAGACTTGAAATCATTCGCCACTTTAATAAATTGATCACTAGTCACTTTAATAAAGTTTACATAACTTACATTACTCATCTCATATCTATATACTGTATTTTATACCATCTATTGCATCTTGCATATTACATCTTGCTCTGTCATTGCTCATCCACATATTTATATGTATATATTCTTATTCCATTCATTTACTTATATATATTAGATAGTTGTTGTGGAATTGTTAGATTACTTGTTAGATATTGCTGCACTGTCAGAACTAGAAGCACAAGCATTTCGCTACACTCACAATAACATCTGCTAAACATGTGTATGTGACCAATATAACTTGATTTGATAGTGTGTAAAGAAAAGGCCCAACTCTCTCTCTCCATGGATAAATGTGTCTCTTTGGGCTGTATTTGACAAACCGAACGCCATAGTTAATCGAGGGGCTATGGAGTGACACATTTAATTAAGATGAGTCATGCCAGAGTAAACCCAAGGGAGTTTCAGGCCTTGTATCAAGCACTATGCAAAAAGTGCTGCAGCAGAGTTCTAGGTAAGTTGTGTGCTCCTCACCGGTTTCTTCCCCACGATGAGTTTCTCCACCTTCTGAACCTGAGACACGTGGTCCTCGTTTGTCTTCAGCTCCCTCTTCCTGATCCTTTCATAAATTCCAACCAGAGTCTCCCTGGGGATGTCCTCCCCATCATCCACCCCTGGGGAGGAGGAGACAATGGTTACACACAAACACAGACACACACACACCCACAGACAGAGGCGCACACACGCAAAAGCACGGACGCAGCATGCATGTGCGTGTGCGCCCACACTGCCTTTTTTATTCATTTAGCGTGAGAATACGAATCCCTCTTATCCAATTACTTCTCCTTGTTTTACCATTACTGACACTCATCACGACGGATGATGAGTGTCAGCCCGTCACGCTTTACTTATCGAATAACATCTCAAATGCCAAGCAAAAAACGACAAGTAGTCGACTGTGCTTCTATCACACTGCTCACCCAAGAATAAGAATTGCTCATGTGATTGTGTGAAGGTGCAATTAATTCGTGTTATTGACACATTTCTGTCGAGGTCATCGCTACATCGCCACCCTCCCTATGACAAAATGTATTGTTTTCATCTGTGTGTGATGAAAATGTTGCTTTCGTGATTGAAACGCTATTCCTGTGGCACAAATGAACCTGTTCCATTTGCGAAGGCTTATTCTTCGCCCTACTTCTGTGCTGTTGCTTCTGTGCTGTTGCGCTGTAGTGTTTTCTTCTTTCAATCCAGATAGATAGGTGTGCCTTGTTAAAGCGGTGAATAAATCACATTGTGAATGTCCTACACTCACTTGATTACGTTTTTGAGTTGATTTTATCATTCTTTATTTTCTCTAAAATATGTAGAGGACAATGTCTCAGTTTTGATTTCAGAAACCCTGACACACCCCCCCCCCCTCACCTCGGAGGTTCTTGACGAAGTCCTCCAGCTTCATCTTCCTCTCCGGCTTGACGTTGGGGCTGTACATGTCTGTGTTGAGGAGGATGATGGCGAAGGCCAGGATGAAGATGGTGTCAGGGTTCCGGAACTGTCGCACTACCGTGGGGTTACAGATGCAGTAGCGTTGGCTGGAATACAAAACAACAGGAAAGGGAGACGACATCACATGTCAGAGGTGAAAAGAGTCAGAGGCTTTTGACATTGAGAGCCATCATAGAATGCATTTGAATATAAAACCGGATTTTTTTGTCCACACAATGTCAACATTTGTCGTATTGACATGCTGGTGAACATTTGTAAAGCCAGCATACAATGCATCACATGATGGTCAATAACTGTCAACATTGTGTGTGTAGCGTGTCATCATTATTGCAGTATTGCGTGAGGAACTGTCCTATTTACTCAAGCAAAAGCAACTGAAGCACCAAGTCCCTCTATGCATTAATAAGTAATTTAGCCAACGCGGTGTTGTGAGCAAAGTCAGCAGTGACTTGCATTTCCAAGACATTGGTCAACATTTGCATTACATTTGAAAATGTAACGCAAAAGAGTGAAGAACTATTAGTTCACTCGTAAGAGAGAAAACTTTATCCGAAACTAAATGTGCAGTAGTACTCTAGCGATTATAGTATTTTGGTTGATGTTGATTACGCTGTTATCATTTTAAAATGCTATCACTGACCTGTAGTACCCTCTAGGCCAAACCTGCCTACGTGAATAGCCCCTCATCCTCAGTCTACAGGTGTGCTTATACACCCCCCCCCATCCTAACGTGGCTGTCTACCTAGTATATGCTTCTCGGACCTGTCTATCGGTTAGCTCACCTGTAGGCTTCGATGAGGCGCTCCACCTTCTGGGCCTCTCCCTGGACCCGAATGTGGTTCTGGAACTTTCTCAGTGCCTCGTCCAGCTCCATTGACGAGAAATCCATCTCATCCACCACACAGCTGGAACCCACAAGCAACCAACCAATGAATTCCCTAACCAACAAATATGTCATTGAATTGTATAGTTTTCAAGTTGGAATCCTTAATTGAAACAATAAGAAAGCAGTCACCTCCACCTATGTTATGGTCAAAAACTGAGGGATGGGCCGGGAGAAATGTAACCACTCTCACATTCAAAGCGAGCGCCATGTATGCCAGGACTGACCATCCATGATATACAAATTAAACCATGTTTAGAGGCTATACAAGTGTTTGTTTACATTGACTTTGTTTACAAACAGTGTAAACATACGTGTCAAGCATCAATGTGTATATCATTAATTAAGACCAAAAATTGATGTGGAAACTAAGGATTCCAGCTTTAACAGCAAGTTCAGCAAATTCCGATATGATATCAATATCAAATGTAAAAATGCAACTGATCTCGATATGTACTTTCCATATTGGTGCCCATCTCTAGTTCAAGTCTACACGTGGAAAGGTGGTTATTACAAAAGTCCATCTCATTCACTAACGCAACTAAAACGCGCAGATCAGGGGGTCATTCTGCACCCAGCAGTTCAAGACTTGTCAAAATCTGATAGGGGAACCACCTTATAGTCCTTTGAAAATACATGAAGCACATTTGAGAGAGGTCAAGTGTGAGGGGCAGCAGATTGCTGAGAGGAGCAGAGTGTGGACGCTCTACTAGGCTGGCCCGAGGCCACAGATATACAAAGTTCGGCCATCTTACTTTGAGGTGTAGAATTTTAATGGGCACAATGTTGGCACTAACTGTTCCAAGACAATTACCTCCCAGTTAGGATATAAAGAGCGGTGAATGCAAAGATGCCTTGCTGAACTTGGAACAGTACATCCATTGTTCTAGCCTGGCCTACAGTATAATGCTACCTGTGCAAGGCACTGTGATCCACCAATCTAATGTTTGTTTGACAGACAATAACAAGTGTCACATGACCTGGCCTTTAAGAATTAGTACTCACTCCAGGACGTCTCTGTTGAACTGTTTCTGACGGTTGCCCAGGAACTCTCCAATCATCTGCCTGCTCAGGCCCTTCCTCTGAAGCAGGAAGTGAGCCACACCCACAGGTGTGTCCGGGACGAACCCTCTCTCAGTCAAGTACTGGACGCCTTTCTCTGGCTTCCTGCAGACAAAACAAGAATGAAGGGTTTGTGTTTATATTGAAGCAGACAAGACACAATGAGACTGACACCAAAGGTGACCCTGCTGGAAAACGTCTAGCATGACATCAAAATAAGGCCTTTTTGAAGCAGGTATGTCCTTATGTGACCTATCCAGTCATTTTACAGAGCCAAGTGTGGTGTTTGATTCTGTGACTGATAGGAAGTGGCCACAATAGGAACAGGGTGGTTAATATTTAATAAGGGCACAGAAAATGGAGCGACTCTGTCTGGCTGAATTTCTCATCTACAGAATATCAGTCCTATAAAAGTAGACCTAAGAGTCTACAAAGAGTTTACACGAATGCACAAATATATACCTTATACAAATTGTATGCATTTTTTCCATTTCATAGGACTTGTCTTTAACCCTTCTAATTTACATGAATTAGACTGATTGCCTTATATTGTGTGGCCCAAATACAATTCTGATAACTGTAAATAAGTCACCTCGGTTTCTCTATAAGAACCCCTCTGCTCATTTACCCTTAATTACACCAATCAGTGGACAACCACGTTAGCACTCAGTCAGAGCTGAGCACCTACTTGTTGAAGAGGTTCAGGCCGATGCGGTAGTGCCTCTTGCGGATCACATCGTTGCTGAAGACTGGAGAGTCCCAGCTGTTACGTGTCTCTTTGTGGTATGTCTGCTTGCAGAGTGTCTGCTCCCTCAGGCTGTCCCTGGACGACTCAGAGCTGCAATTGATGGTGTCGTTGGAGTTCGATGTGCTGTTGATGCTGTCGTTATCCCCGTCCGAAAAGTCAGACTCAGACTTGCTCTGCCGATTGGCAGAGCCGTTGATGGCCAGGTGGCTTTCCAGCGCCCGGTGGCGGTGGCGGAGGGGCGCCTCGTCGTCCCTGGAGGGCGCCCGCGGGGGTGGGCCATGAGAGATGTGTTTGGGGCTAGCCTTGGAGGACGCCACGATGTGGCTGCCCCCGTGAGACTCGTAGACGGGCGGCCGTTTGACGGAGCTGCGGTCAGAGCGGTCACTGTGTTCGGCGGAGCTGTCGCTGGGCGGCTCGATGGTCAGCAGGGGGAGGTGGTCCACCCTGAGCCGCTGCTCCTGGCACTCCAGGGAAGGGGTGCTGCGGCAGCTGGTGTCTGTGTCACGCCCCTCATCTTTGGTGTCCAGGGGCCAGTACTCCTGGGAGGAGTTGACTGAGCGCAGGCGTAGGTCTGACTCAATGCTGGAGGGCTGGTCACCTGACCCCCGCGATAGACCCATAGAGGGAGACAGCTCCTCCTCGTCGATAAACAGAGTCACATCGCTGTAGGACGCCATCATGTCCTCTCGCATGCGCCCCACCACCCCGCGGTGAGGCTTCACCTGATAGGCCACCTCCCTCTCTACCTCGGGGCAGCCCATGGCCTCAGGGTCAAGACCCTCGTCGCCCTGCAGGCTGCGGCAGTTCAAGGCGTCATCAATGGACTCGGCCAGAGACTTCACCTGCCTGGAGAAGGCGTCCTCCAACTCCGTGATGGCGTCCGTCAGGTCGTTCTGGGAAGCAGGGTGAGACGCCATGTTGGCCTGGTGGTGGACCTCCATGTCCCCGCACTCGGACTGTACCATGGCCAGGGGGGTGCCGTCGTCTGTCAGGGACACCTGTTTGCCCTCAAAGTAGGAGCTGTGGACTTTCTCAGGGCCCTCGAAGGAGAACTGCATCCTCATGTTGGACAGAACGATGCGTCGGGACATGCGGTTCTCAGACATAGAACTCCTGAGACGCTCAAAGTTTTTGTTCATCTGGTACTGGCGGAAGGCTGTCTGGATGGTGCGGGCCGCATGCCGGGTTATGAAGCGTCCTCCATATTTACGCTCCAGCATCTCCACCTGACGGACAGAGGAGAACGGATTATCACAACTTCTTGATTATAGGAACATGATTATATTTTACAAACGATGACCAATGCTCAAACACTTGTGGGACTGAATTGATCTTTCCAGGGAAAGGTGGCTATAATTTCTTAGTAATACAAATTTCAAGGACGAGCAGAGAAGCTGCAGCAAAGCAATGCCATAGTTTTGTTTTCTTCTCAAAGGGATAGATGTTAGAGTGTGTGTAGTGTGGTCATTGACAGAGGTTCAGTAAGGGAAATGTTATTTTGTCTTTAAAATAAAGGAGTTTTATTGAGACCAATGTCTCTATTGCAAGGACTCACTGCATCTTACAATTACACAACCAATTACACAGAAAATATTTTTTTAAACACACTCCTGAAAAACATTCCTCAGCAAAGAGGTCCTCACTCAACACTGAGTTGTCCGAAAGGCACCAATACATCCATTTGTAGGGAAATCATAAGATAGTTTCTTTGCACTCCATGTATGGAACAAAAAGTTGTTTTCCCCTAAGTCTGTAGCAACAGACATAATTTCAAGAGTTTGCCATCTATGTGATCTGGTTTGGTAACTCAAACTTTATGGGTAAGTAAAGATATCAGGTAATGTGGGAGTTTTTGCAAAATGGCTTCATGAGTCTATATAGGACATAAATAGGGTGGGTCTGAAACAGAGGTATGATACCTGTTTGTCCTGGAGGTCAGCGGAGAGCTCATAGCCCTCGGAGAGCGAGCGGGAGCGCTTGATGGCCTCCTCCTCGGCCTGCTTGCGAAGGATGGACTGCGAGTGCTGGAGCTTGGGCCTGCGGGGTGGGCGCTGGGGGCCCGGCTGCACCCCGTGGCCGTAGAGGGGGCCCTCGAAGCGGTCTGGGCTTATCACTGGGCCCCTGTAGCTTGCTCCACCGTCACTCTCACTGGGCCGCGCATCCCCCTCCACACTGCAATGACACAGAGAAAGAGATACACAGTCAGTCTACTGCAATGACACAGAGAAAGAGATACACAGTCAGTCTACTGCAATGACACAGAGAAAGAGATACACAGTCAGTCTACTGCAATGACACAGAGAAAGAGATACACAGTCAGTCTACTGCAATGACACAGAGAAAGAGATACACAGTCAGTCTACTGCAATGACACAGAGAAAGAGATACACAGTCAGTCTACTGCAATGACACAGAGAAAGAGATACACAGTCAGTCTACGGCAATGACACAGAGAAAGAGATACACAGTCAGTCTACTGCAATGACACAGAGAAAGAGATACACAGTCAGTCTACGGCAATGACAGCAATAAATACAGTTAGTATTTCAACCCCATCCACACTGCAATGATACAGAGAGAAGAAAAAGTCCCTCAAAGCTTTTCATAGCCTGTGCTCATCCACTGCTCTCTCAATAGTCATCCCATACCGACACTCATTGAGTAGGCACCTCATCCATTACTACACTAGAACCTATTAAGGACAGTCATCACCACTAACATTGACCATTCGGTAGTCTTTTGGCACTGTCATTCTTCCATAGTGTGTATATTACTTCAAACACTGTGCTGCAGAATAAGTTCAGGAAATGTCTACGACTCAAGTACCCCCGGCATGAATTCCAACTAAGCTGTGGATGTCTAAATGAAAACAGCCAAAGGAAACAGTGAGGGTTGAAGTCCGTGTTCCTGTGTGTTTAGAAACTTTATTAACGAGCCAATAGTTGGTGGTAGAGCAGCATTCAGCAATAACACGACTCACACGGGTAAATACTGCAGTCATTTCTCAGAAGTGCTGATACTATCATTCCTAGACACAGCCTACATCAGCGTCTCAACACTGCGCTGATTGAAAGTGCATGCAAGTGGGCCTTGCCTTGATTACTATTTGAAATATGACTAACAGCCCTATTCATTTTCTAACACGTCACCAACCCAATCTCTATGAATAAATTCAACACGGTCAGGATATTGATAAGGACGTAATCACGCAGCAGTAGCAACCAAGTAGCGCATCAACAAAACTAACCAAAGCAACCCAACCTTTCAACCCAGCATATAGTCAAACAGGAGAGGGTACTCACTCACTCTTACGTTCAACATTTGGAGAAGACTGCTTCTTCACACGCAGAGACATCCTGTTCTCGATGAACTGCCAACTCTTCCTCCATGCCTTGTCCACCATGTTGAAGATTTGAGTACACACTCACAGCAGCTCCTCCAGGAAACTCAGTCTGCACCGGGCAGTTCAAAGTTCAACCAGTGACCAATGACAGTTACATCATGTTTGGCATATAGGAGCCTCACTTCTACCAAAGTGAGTCCAATATATATTCCAAAGTCCAGTTGGAGCGCACGGTGACAAGGTAAATATATCAAAAGTTAACAATCATTTGGAACCGACTTAAAATCGATTCAATGAGTCAACGTGGAAGGGGGTATGGGAGGCTTCACCATATAACTCCCTGTCTTAACTCTTTGTCATGGGAGCTTTGACTTTAACACGGGATGTGTTGTGGTGTGAATAGTGACTTCACCTGTTAGTGTACACCTGACACACCCCTTGTTTCTTAGGTACATACAACCACTGCCCTCCTCATACAGGAGACTGCCAACTACCGAGTTATAGCCAGGAGGATTTGTTTCTGGATATACACTGCAAATAAGGAAATTCATCTTCAAGTTGCAATACAAACTACAGCCAGTGTGGATTTTAGCAATGATGTCATAGTTTAGCAATGCCTTTTCCAATTTCCATTACATGCTAAATGAGAAATAGTGATACTGTACAATTGTTAATAGAAATTGATATTCAAACTATTTGACTCATCTTACACCACACTCAAAAGTACCAAACAAGGTTGATTCCCGATAACATGTGACCTACAAACAGATGTCAGAGTCACAGCTGACCACAGTGTCAATCCCCTGACCATGACCACGGTATATTTCCAGCCTTATAGTGGGACGTTGTCACTTTTAAAGTCTAACCACAGTAACTGTATTGAATATTCACAACACACCCTTCTGCATCCCAAATATATACTGACACCATGTTCACATCCACAGTAAAGGTTAAATAGGCTCTCCAACTGCCCGATTAAAATGTAGGGGCCTTCTGAGTTATAGATGGGAACTAGCACTACTAACGTATGAATACCACAGATTAGGACATGAAAGGCATCAAGGAAACGGCCAAAGCCACTCCAGCTTCTATGCAGCTCAATCAGTTTAAAACTACTCTGAAAGGGACACATTGTGCTTTGTGAGGCCTTTGTATTCGTTTTAGACATTCAACTGCCTTTCAACCAAACAGCGAAGTGTGATTTCTGTAAACATGGTGGACGTGGCTCTATAGCAGACAGCCAGGCTGCCACCTGGGACATGGAGGAATTAGCTGAATACAGACACAGAATGATAAACTACTGCAAAAACTAGGGTCCTGCAGTGAAATTTAAAGTGACGGTTATGTATATATAAGGGCTGCCCCCCCCCAAAAAATATAGCGCGACCAAGAGTCGTCCTGTTTTCTTTTGACCAATCGATTGGTTGAAATGTTTAAACTTATTTTTCCATATATAGACAGACACACCCTGTTTGAATCAAATCAACTACATATGTACTGAGCTTGTCTGATACTTTAAGCACACTGTTCGATTAAATAATTAAGACACACAAATGACTCAAGAACCCGATGGTCACACTGTGTTAAAAAAATGACAGCGAGTGCCTGTGTGAGAGCATTGTCTCGCTCTCTTCCCTACTGCAGCGAAAAGGCACCACAGCACAGCAAGTGTTTATTGCGCTGTCCGTGCTGAAGCTGCAACATCAATTTAGCCATTTCTTACTTATTTGTTTCTGACTTTAAAGTTCTGTTACCGAAATCACTAATTTGTTTAGGAAAAACATTCCTTATTCCCTCAACCCTTGCTCTCTTTATGTAAAACATCTAAGCATCGCATGCATGTGATCAGTAGGGCCTGACCTATAACTGATCATAATCACATTGATAAATTGGTTATAACAAACTCCAAACACATTAACAAGTGACAGTAAAAATGGATGCAGAGGAAGTGAAAAAGAAACTCGAAACAGGCGTATGTTTACTGGTTGTTCAGGGGGGAAAGGGGAAGTCAGAACTGTGGAAGACATTTGACTTAGTTGTAGAAGCTACTGGAGATCCAGAAAAAGGAGGGTATGGGAGCAAGCGTTGCGTAGGTATTGTGTGCCAAATAGTTGAGGTTAGATTACAATATAATTTTTCTGACCATTTGGAACAGTGTAAACACTAAATAAGTGGACCAGAGAGTCTGTTCCAACTGAAAAAAAAATATATATAAAGCCTTTATTTCAGCAGACTAAAAACAGTTGCAAAACAAATGCTTGATTGCATTTCAAATGCTGTGTGATGGCATGAAAGAATGAATGAATGATTGATACAGTATATACAGTATATGTATTGAAATATAGGCCTAAGTCAGTTACAGTATAAAGACTAAACAGGATGCGCTCTTAGGCCTACAGCTCGATGTTGGTTATACAAGGCTGCTATACAAAGCCTACTAATGACAATGACATGACTTATTATTATAATGATAACAAAAAAAAAGAAGGAGATCAAGAAAAAGGAGGGTATAGGAGCGAGAGCTGCGTGCATATTATGTGTGACAAACAAGTTCTGTTAGATTACAATATTATTTTTCTGCCTGTTTGGAACAGTGTAAGCACTAAATAAATGATAAGTAATACCAGTCCGTTGTAACGAAAACATTTTGTAAAGCCTTTATTACAGCATAGTAAAGACAAAAAACTGCCAAATCTGGGAAATTGCTTTATCTGCCATTTTGCCATTGCACGAGGCTTGGTGCTCACGGAATTAGTAGGCAATTAAACAAACACTCAAACAGGCAACAGAAAAAAAGATCTGTCTTATTTAAATATATATGGATGATTTATAAAAAGTCCATTTTGCCATTGCACGAGGCTTGGTGCTCACGGAATTAGTAGGCAATTAAACAAACACTCAAACAGGCAACAGAAAAAAAGATCTGTCTTATTTCTGTAAATATATATGGATGATTTATAAAAAGTCAGGCACATTTAACAGTTATGCTATTGATAATAGACATAATTAAGTTTCTCTTCAATGTTCTTAGACAATTAGGCTAAGGGCTGTTTCCTCATTTCTGCTGCTGCTGCCTCCCACGCATTGATTCAATCCTAATATGCTGGTTAACTTTGCTATTATGCACATTAATATGCTGGTTAACTTTGCTATTATGCACATAGCAAACATAGGGAAAGGCACCAATTCTACAGCCCACTGAATATTATGTTTCAGAACCGCATTTAACACGGGAGAAAGTGCATTTGTTATAAAATAATATTTGATTCATTAGTGTTACACAATTATTTCGACATAATATAACCATATATAATTTCAGTTGCCTGTGGCCTCCGCAATGGATTCGTCCACTGAGACAGGCGCGAATAAGACAGGCGTGTTGTGCACCATGAAAAAAACAAGTCTCAGTTGTTCAACAGCCTATAGACCATACAATTGACCCGGTGACTAAATGGGTTCAGCCATAGTATGTATCATGTTGTTTATACGTTGTCTGCATTTACAATTTAAGCCCAGCAAAAATAATTGTCCCTTAGGGGATAAATAGGCTATACCTTTTATCAAGTTGAACTGAATGTTGGGAGTTGACTGAATTGAATGTATAATTAACTCATTGTCACAGCAAGACAAATACTGTAAGACATAAATCGTAGTTATACTCTATCCACTTCTTTCCCACCAATTTTTCAGACTATATCAGAGCACATTCCTGTGACAGTTTAAGTGGATAACATTAAGACCCCCTTTCTCACCAACTCCCTGTTCTTTCGGGTTGAGACACAGAGGGTTTACACAAAGGCATACCTTGACAGTAAGTGAATGCTAACTGCCTCCCTTGGAACATTAGATGTACACATAGTGTACGGCATCTAGAACATTTAGATCTGCGGACAGCTAGCTACAGCACCAAAACAACAGAGGCCCGTTTACTGCATGCAGCACCAACACAAACCCAGTGTGACAGAGTGAAATCACACTTCTTGCATAATCGCCGCGGGGACGAGTGTCCCCGACCATCTGTCATGGCAAACTGTGTGACGATGCATCCTTCCCTGGAGTGAGAGGCATGCGCACCTAGCACGCTGCCACAGTACCACCAGAGACCAGCGATAACAATGCTTTATATTCTTTTCAGGGGAATATTTGAAGTGATGGTTTATTTGGCATAACCGACAACACCGAACCGAATAGACATAGCTTTTACATCTGAATTGCTTGCTGCTTGGGGTTTTAGGGTGGGTTTCTGTATAAGCACGTTGTGACAGCTGCTGACGTAGAAAGGGCTTCATAAATACATTTGATCATAAAGTCCCTGAACCGTGTTGCAGTGAACCTCTTGCTGTATGATGTTGGCTGTGTTTTCCACATAAACAAAGACTTATTTTTCCTGATCCTGTGTGAAATAATCTTTCCTACAGAGATTTAGAACCTGTTTTCTTTAAGCTAGTGTAAGAGCTTTCGTGGGTTTGTTCTTCATTGTGTCAGGCCATGTAAGATAGTAGCTAAGTGGATGTGGTTGCTTTACAGTGCACGAATCCCTCTCCTCTACTGCGCTGGCCCTTTCCATGGAATACTGAAGTCACTCACCAGCATTCTTTACCTCACCCTTCTCCAGCTCCATCCATCACCCATTCTCCCTCTGCTTTTATGTCTCCCACTTCAGCCACCAAAATGGTGTAATGTCAGTAAGAAGAGAAAGAAGGCGAGAGAAAGAGACTCCAAGGGATGTCCTGCTGTTCTCTTCAAGGCCAGCCTCACTTCTCCTCTGTCAGGTCAGTTGTTCATGACGGCGGGAAAAGAACCAGGGGGGAAAAAGACGGAAGGAAGAAACAGCAGTGTGTTAGTGAGCAGATGTTTCATTTTGCAGTGAAGGGTGAAAAGAAGGGAGCGAGAGGAGGAGAGGAGAAAGCAGGGCTTCGGATGACGTCGCCACTCCACTTGGTTATTTGAGTTATGACTACAAATCCCACTGTCCTTCTCAGCCAATCAGATACAATGGGGATTAACAAATCACCAAAAAGAAAGGTAAACCAGTGGCAAGGTAATGAATAACGTAATATAAGAAACACCACCCCCCAGAAAAAGAGATTAAAATTGCTTTCCCCACCACTTTACATAAAGTTTGACTTGTCTTTTATTATATTAGCAAACTAGAAGCAGCAATGGTGATCTAAGATCCTCCTGCCAGACATACAGCCTGGTCTGGAAGGACTGGAGGAGTGTGTCAACTCAGCTGGTAGGGATTTTCAGTTGGGGGCCCAGAGGTGGGTCTTCCCTCTCTCCCTCCCCTCCTGGTAGACATGCATAGGCCTCAGCGTATTCCGTCACACAGTCCAGAGGGAGAAGAATCCCCGCCATCCTGGAAAAGAGGAGTCCATCCGCGGAGGTTCTGGGAATAGCGGACTGCTATTATGTGCAGGTTGGAGGTTTTGGCGCAAGAGGAGTTCCAGTGTAGCACTCACCCTTTCAACACAATTGATTCCCATTCAAAACCCTATTTTCCCTAACCCTAAACCCAGCCCTCAACCTAACTTTGAGCACAACATCTAACCTTAACCTTTAACCCCTAATCCAAATTCTAACCTTATAAACCCCCAAGAAATAGCCTTGTGGGGAGACCCCACTGGGGACTAACAAAGTGTCCCCAGTTGGTCAAATGTTTGTTAGTTTACTATTCTTGTATAGTTAAACAAGTCCACACACACACACCTTATTCCTTCATTCATGTGTGACAGTCTGAGTTCTCATCAACTGTGAAATATGTTTAGCTTGCTGTATGGCAGAATGTCACTCCCTTTCTCATTTAGCCTTTGGTCCTCTAAAAGAAACAATGAGGGAAAAAAAATCTCACCATAAGTCAGTTGAATCAATTATTAACTTAATGTGGCATTACAGTCCCTAACCCACACCCATCATCCTAACACCACAAGGAGTGAGTCCTCTCCAGTAGGCCACCAGCACATTTGTATTTTTTTATTTTTTTTATTTTACCTTTATTTTACTAGGCAAGTCAGTTAAGAACAAATTCTTATTTTCAATGACGGCCTAGGAACAGTGGGTTAACTGCCTGTTCAGGGGCAGAACGACAGATTTTGTACCTTGTCAGCTCGGGGATTTGAACTTGCAACCTTTCGGTTACTAGTCCAATGCTCTAACCACTAGGCTACCCTGCCGCCCCATGTTCTCCAAACACAAAAAAAAACAGATGTTTTCTCTCTCTACCGCCAGCCGGTAACTCAGAGAGCTCATAAATATGCAAACAGTGGTCGACAAAGACGCAGATGTGTAGGAATGTTTCGGAGGTCAAAGTTCAAGCAGACAACACAGCAACCATCTAATGTAGTGCAAGCGCAGTGTTAGGAAGAAGAAGAAAAAACAATGCTGTCTGAACAACACTCCTTTCAGGTCCAAGAATCATGTTAGTGGATCTTTATTAAATAACTCACAAAGGAGAGCTAGTATACAGAAACAGATTGGAATTGACAGTGTAGTACAGTTGGAAACTGGCTAGCTGTGCCGGATCATTAGGAATTTCCGGTAGATGTTATGTAGTTGACATCATCACAGTCGTAATTACAAAGTCCTGTAATTTTGACTTCTCAATTTTAAACTACTGTTAACTAATTCAGTCTCAGTGGTTGTGCTAGCAGGAAAGTTGGCACACGGTCTCAGGAGCAAGGAATGACTGTCTAGACAGAACACCAGTCCCACGTAGTCTCTGGGTCAAACGGTCTCATCTGGCCTGCAGAAACATTGATACACACACCGCAACTCTGTTCCAACGCCTATTTTGCAATTGTCTAGCAATGAATCATGCTTCTACTGTAAATAGTTTTAGCCTGGAATCATCACTGTGGAGCTTACTGTATGTCTAAGCCTCCCACTGCCACTTTGACCTATATCAAGCTCCGCAAAAGTCAGATGAAATGTCAGTCTGAGCCACTGTTATTAATGGCTATGACAGGTTCAATGCAGTCATCCCTAACCATCCACAAATGTACAGCAGAGATGCTAATGCTACTGTGAGGGGAAAAAATCTATTCCAATTGCATTCGCCACCTACACAGTTTACAGCTGGTATAAAAGGAGCAGCAAAACACTTGTGTGCTAGCTCTCTCAACGTTGAGGTAAAATAACTCAATAAACATTTTAAAAGTACCTTCCCTTGCGATGGTCACCCATGTCCATCAGTGTTGCTAACCCACCTCTGCCAAATAGGCAGTTGGTATTAACGTCACATACGGTGGGTGGTACAATCATATATATTAGTCACGCGAGCCCCATTCCTTCATCACTGTGAAGCATTATTTGTCTTGTCCATGCATTACTTTCCATTGTAAGTGAATAAGTCCAGCGTTCCGCACCAATGACTCTCACCCGATTCATTCACTGATTATGGGGTTGATTAATGAAGCACATTATTCATATTATTAAGAAATCCACTCTGTATTAAACCAACAGTCCGATATTAACTGGCACAGCAGGAATGCAGTAAAAAAAACAAGAGACCCTTTTTGAAAAGAGTGTCGACTTGGCTCGCCGGTGGCGTGTCACCCACAGACCACTCACTCAGTCACTCTGGCAGTCATCCACAAAGCACTGCCCATATAGGCTGCTACAGTCCAGTCCTTACCCCACCAACACACAGGCCCAGTCAGACCTGGTGCTGGCTGGCTTCTGTCTGAACCTGAGCCTGACAGTTGTCATGTGCCTCTCTAGTGGCTAACCAGCCAGGCTGTCATTCTCTCAGTAATTCAGAATTCAATGAGCCGCCGCGCCACACTCAGCACCTGCCCTTGACGATCCAGCCATTACAGGACAGCAATGGAATGATCCTCGACACATGAGGATGGACAGACAGACAGTGCACGTGCATGTCAGTTGCACTGGCACTATACTGTAGCAGTATTGCTGTAACACATTCAGTAAAGCTATCATTATTCTATTCAGGTATGCAAAGACGCCAAGTGAGAGTGGCCTATTTCGATAAAAGAAGAGCAGATATCAAAACGGCACACACAGACATCATCTGCATGCAATTCCATTAAGTGGGAGCACAGAATTCATTAGCGTGACTCTGCCATCACTACTGTAAGATATCTACCTTGGCTCATGTAATGTGGATATGCTATGCACGTCACTAGAATAGCACTCTGTTCAGCATGTCATACACATATCAGAGCACACACACACACACACACACACACACACACACACACACACACACACACACACACACACACACACACACACACACACACACACACACACACACACACACACACACACACACACACACACACACACACACACACACCTGTTTATGAAGCATTTTCCCCCTATCGCAAGTCATGATAACCTTAAACAGTGACAAAGTATACAGACGAACAGCTCAGACAGTACACCCATCCACCATACCACCCTGCCTTACCAGCTGTCCAGCTCCAGCTCCAGTAAGGACTGGGTCTTCTCGGAGTTACAGTGCAAACACCACATGTTGGCTAGCAGTCGCAAGACGAGGCATTACCAGCCCACTCTACCAGTCCCCATTACTGCCTACGGATCCCTCTCAGATGGACATAGTCCCATCGCTTAGCTCTCTGGGTGTAGCTTCACGTTAGCAAATATTCCCATTGCTTGGCCTTCCCAATGGATGTATGACAGGCAGGTGGCTAGCAGGGACTGCTAAGTGGCAGTCAGTATAGCCACTGATGGAGCTCGCACTCTCTCTCTCTGTCACCCCCTCTCCGTCTCTCTACCTCCCTGTGTGGGCTGTTTTCACTGGCCTGTTAGCAGTATGGAGGGGGGCGGGAGCAGGGAAGGGGGTGTGCTCTGTAGCTAGGCAGAGGAAAGGGGATGGAATTCCTCCGGCAGCACGCTAATGGCATAAGGGGAAAATACAAATGACCCTGGGACCAAGGAGGATAGAAGAAGTCATTCAGTCATGCTATCTGAGGGAGTAAAAAAAAAAAAAAACTTGAAAGAGGCTGGGATGGAGGGAGAGAGGATGGGCGAATAGGGGGAATGAGCAAGGGGCAGAGAGAGTAGGGCTGAAGTAGGGAGAGATGGTAGAGAGAAAGGGAGAGAGATGGTAGAGAGAGAGAAGTGAAAGAAGTTAGTCCACGGTCAGCCCAGTGGAGGAATGTAAGTGGGAAGAGAGGAGCTGGCCGACACAGAGAGAGAGCAGTGGAAGCACCTCTATTAATAGAGCCTTTCAGGGTCCAGCAGAATGTTGGGATATAATACAACAAGAGGGAAAAGAGGGAGAGAGGGCTTTCTTAGTATGAATTTAGCAGCCCTCCTCTCTCTATACATCCCTAATGCAATCCCATAGGACATAAGAGCTAGTGTACAGTCCGCTAGCCTTTCTGTATCTATACCCCTCTTTATTTCTCTATTTCTGTCTTCAACCCTCTCTCATCCCCTATTCTTTTCATCTTCCTGTTTTATAAGATGTCTCTTCGGCCTTCTTTGTAACGTCTGTATTCAGTTCTCTCATGCTCTATCATGGATGGAAGATAATGGAGCAGCACATAGAATGTCTCCCATTGCACCATAATGGCTTAGTTAACCAAGTGTGTCAGTCAGACATGAGCTGCAGCAATACCATTACCTGCTCGAGGTGCTGTGCTCTCTAGTCTCTTTAGGATTGACTGGACAGGGCCAGAGAACAATTACCCCTCTGAGAGAACTGGTTGGGGCACATGGGGGGACTAGGCCAAACTGCCCCCCCCCCTAGTCAGGGATATTTGAGGGGGGGGGGGGTTAATGACAACAGGTTCCTGGAAAAATAGGAAGAATGGTTCCCAGATGGGTCAGGTTTACTGGGGACACCAATCTCTGACGCGCCTGTCTCAGGAGGAAGGTGGTGATGTCCTCTAATTACAAGCCTGGACCCTGGGCCTCCCCGTGGAGAACATTTTTGCTTCCTTTGGCCCCTTTTCCCATCTGGGACATCAAACAGAAGATTGAGAGAGAGAGAGACACAGAGAGGAATGGAGTCAGAGACCAACAACAGAGAGAGAGAGAGAGAGAAACAGAAGGAAGCACACAAGGAACAAAAATGTGAATATTTGACCGTGTGTCTGTAAGCTGAGCGTCGGGTGCGGAAGATAAAGGTTATAGAGACAGCAGACGTCTGTGCCGCTGCAGCAGGAGGAAGGCAGACTGACTGAGGATCTATTTCAGATGGAGATGACTGAGACCCAGACCCTAGTGCTGCTGTACAGCTGTCGACACATAGCACAGCAGCAGAGACTCGACTTACAGGAATCACCTGTCACGCAGTCTTTCCACTGTTTAGTGAAGTCCCGTTTAGTTCCGGCCGACAGTAAACAAAAACAGCCACACCAAGGAGAAAAACGGTCTCAAAAACCCGCAACATCTTCAAACGTCCTTCAATCAAATTTAAAGGCTCATTATTTTGCAATTCAGATGCGTTAGGAAACCTGAGGGGAGAGCATCTTAGCGTTCACCAGCAATTTCAAACGAGTCCCGATGAGTCCTGAATATTATCAAAGCCCCGTGGGCTGCGACAGCAGTCAAAGCTTTGTTGTTTCATCGCAAGGGATGAATGAATAAACTCTATCCCTGCTGACATTTGTTTCGAAACAAGACCTGAATAGATATGAGTGGAGGATTTCATTACAGTCTGGTACAGTGTTGAGATATGCAGCTGTGTAATCAAAGGGCACCTCGATTCGTTTGCAATGATTACAAGGTCTGGAGAATATCACTTTTCTTATGGTCGATTAACATTTCTGAGTTTTACACGCAAGTACAAGCTAATTGTATCTGTGTAAGGAAGACGTAGAGGACATCACCACCTTGAGGTCCTTCTGTAGCTCAGTTGGTAGAGCATGGCGCTTGTAACGCCAGGGTAGTGGGTTCGATCCCCGGGACCACCCATACGTAGAATGTATGCACACATGACTGTAAGTCACTTTGGATAAAAGCGTCTGCTAAATGGCATATATTATTATATTATTATTATATATTACGTACGTTTTGAAGAAAAGCTCTTGATGTCTGTCACCAAGTAACCTGGAGATCAGGATTTTCTCAGTATTTGGCTAGAGATCAACAATAGTTCTTTGAACCTCTATTATTTCTAGTTTAGATTAATGATCTGCATAAAATAAATCATGTTTTCTGATGACAAGGGTATTTTTCCCCACAGCAATCTTAACTCTCTCACTAAATACACTAAGCCAAACACACATCCTTGCACCGTTAAACTTGGGTACAAGAAAAGTCTGGATTTCTTTAAACACTGAACACACCCTCTGTATCTACATCCTCCATCTCGCTCTCGTTCTCTCTCTGTATACAGTATGTGTGGAAAACCTTCTATATCCCCTCTGCCCTATCCAAGCGTCTGCACGGTTCTTTCCATGGGAATGATGTCATGGTTGGGAATTCCAACAGGAGGCCCTTTCTTTGCTCATAAAAAAACCCTATTTTCCCCAACTCACTGCACATGGCCTCCCTGCATTTCAGCTCATACTCCACCATCAGCTCCATACTCTCCTGTCCCCTTTTCTTGCCTCGGCAAGAGCCATAGTAGATCGGGGACATCTCCACTGCATGGCATATAAGGTTTAGCTTCACAGATCATTTCCATATTTCAGTCTAGCAAGAAAAGAACTTAATGAAGAATATTGAGTTATGAAAGTCTTACATTCAGAAAAGGAAGCGAAAATATGAATGACAATGGAAAACGGGCATCTGCTACAGTACTGCAGATTCCTAAGACCTCAAGTGTTTTTCCATTGAAGCGATAGCTAGTTTCCTGGAGACGCACTCACAAGAGTTTAAAAAAAATTGTATATGAAAGAGTTGTGCTGTGCAACGCTGTCTACATGATGTCATGCACCATTTATCATATCTGCTTTTGCAAGCCAACGCCGGTAAGCGCTGCACCAGAAATGGAAAAGAAAACGAAAAGTCGGGCTCTCGGCCCGGTCTGGAAGCAATTAGCTTGGCGATGTCATTGTTTGATACTGCAGCGGTTTAACAGAGAAGTAAAGGGGCCGGGATATTTGGAGTGAATTGTAAGCAACTCGTTAAAAGTAAAAATGAACACAGTTTTACCATTAACTCTTGGAGGGGGGGGATTCCTGTGTCGAACAGGGAGCTGGAAACAAATGTATAAATGGGCTGGACTGACAGTAATGAAAGGATATGAGGCGTTGCTCATCAGATCAAATTCTGTCTGGCAGCAAAGCTGGAACAGATGTGTTGCCTCTGGGATCCTCAAGGAACCATCAAAGATCGTCAGACATCGACTAGTGATGTCGACTGAAGAACGTGTCTCTACATCCGTTAGTAATGCCTGAACTCTCTAAGTTTAGAATAGGGGGAATTTGCCTGTCATGTTGTATAGCACCAAAGAATGGAGACCGTATACTGTATACGTGTAAGTAAGCTAAGTATATGGGCTGCTTTTCTTCCTTCCGTCTCTCACTGCAGCAAAACAACAATTAGCTTGCATCAATTAACCCGCCTGTTGTGTTCGTTTCATGTTAATTCATTCTGTGTTACCAGTCCAAAAAGGGGAAGTGTGTCTATCTGATAAATGGGCATGTGCCTGAACTCAATTTTATACACTAATTGTAGTCTCACCAATTCACCGGGAACACCGCAGGTGTACAAAAGTTAAAACAAAATACCCAAAATTTAATGAAAATCATCTAAATGTATTTTGTGTGTTCAGATGCCCTGTGTGGACAAAGACATGGAATCTTAATGACAATCAGATTAAATTAACTACATTTTCCAGTTTGAATGGAACACAACAGGAGGGTTAAGGGCCGCAGGGAGTTAAGGTGATTAAAAAAATAATAATAATACTTTTTTACACACAATTAACTACGCAGTATTGAGCTGCTGCACCCAGCCCCCTCCATGTTCAATTATTAGTGAATAAGCTTGATAAACTCAGAGCGAGGATCTCCTTCCAGAGGGACATCATATTCTTCAACATACTCTCGCCTTCGTCCGACATCCAAACGTATTATATACAACAGAACGGATTATATACAAGGCGGAGGGCTCTGCTTTATGACCAATAAGTGGTGTGAAGGGGGAAACGTACAGGAATTTGAGAGCTTCTGCTCTCCCAACTTGGAATACTTGGTCATCAAATGTCGCCCTTTTCACCATCCGAGAGAGTTCTCAGTAATTACCACCATGGCATTGTACATCCCGCCGCACACCAAAAATGCTCTCAAAGATCTTCATTGGACCCTGAACAAACTGGATACCACGTACCAGGAGACAGCCTTCATTGCCGCGTGGGACTTTAACAAAAGTAAGAAAATGGTGCTGCCGAATTACTATCAACACATTTTTAGACCAACTCATGCAGATTCTACGCTGGACCACAGCTACACGTCATTTCGACCCGAGTATAAGGTAAGTATAATCTCCCGTCCTACTCATGGCAAATCTGACCATGACTCCATTTTGCTCCTCCCCACCTACAAATAAAGACTCCAGAGGGATGTTTCAGTGGTCAGGTCTGTACCACGCTGGTCTGACCAATCAGAATCCATGCTCCAAAACTGTTTTGATCACGTGGCAGCCTTGTCAGGAAAATGAAGGAGTATAGTTAAACAGTACAAATATAACCTACGCAGATCGATGAATCAATCAATGAAATGTATTTATAAAGCCCTTCTTACATCAGCTGATGTCAAAGAGGAGGTAGGCACTTTGGTGGTGTGTTGCCAGGTAAACAACCTCTCCCTCAACGCCAGCAAAACAAAGAAGCTGATTGTGGACTTGAACTAGGCTGGGTCCGCCCCCATCCTCATCCACGGAGCCACTGTAGAGATGGTGAAAAAGTTCTCAAAAAAGGAGCTGAAATGGTCAAAACACGGACAATGTGGTGAAGAAGGGGGCACGGCAGCAACTCTTCAACATCAGGAGGCTGATTCAATTTGGCCTGTCCCCGAGGGCCCCCGCAGTGTTCTACAGGAGCACCATCGAGAGCCTACTGACTGGCTACATCACAGCCTGGATGGCAACTCCACTGCCGCTGACCACAAGGCACTAAGGAGGTGACACGCTCAGCCAAACGCACCATTAGGTGCACACGGCCTGTCCTCCAGGACACCTACAGCACCAGGCGTTGCCCTTAAAATGTAATTGAAAATATGTATAACATTGGATATTTTCCCCCTTCCGATCTCTACAACCTACTCAACATTATAAAAGTGAAATAACATTTTCCAAATGAATAAGAAATAAGCATGTATTGATTGCGTATGTCTTTACACCCCAGAGTTAACACTCGGTGGAAGCACCTTCGGCAGCCATTACAGCTGTGAATCATTTTGATTAAGATTGTATCAAAAAATGTAAAAACATTTCCCCTGTGTTATTGGGAACTGACTGGAGCTGTGTTTGACCATGAATAAATGTTTTCCCTCCAGTCCTCTTTACCAGGTCTCATATTTCACTGTAGTCTCTTCAAGCCCCACCCCTGAACAGAACCATGCTTCAGCACAGTGCTGCTGTGCTAAAAATAGAGCCATGTGAGAATGGAGGTGACACTGTGGTAAACACACTGTCAGGGAAATTAACAATTCACCACCACCTCTACCCAGAGAATGCTGGTACTTGTTTTTTTTAATGAACCTTTATTTAACTAAGCAAGTCAGTTAAGATCAAATTCTTATTTGCAATGAGAATTTAACTGCCTTGGTCTGAGGCCGAACGACAGATTTTTACCTTGTCAGATTTTTACCTAGTAGAACAATGTTTTTGTCTAATGCTCAGTGATGAAATTCCATTGAAATGGACCTACTTGTAGGGCACAACAAGGAGATATGACACATTCCTAGGCTCAGTTAGAGTATTGCCATTACAGTTAAGAGTATCCCTAATGGTCGGCCATTACATACAGAACTGTGCTCAGATTACCCCCAACGTGAGTGACCACGGAGAATATAAATACACAGAATGGCAACTGGAGTGCATGACACAGAATTATCCCTAACCACTTGCGCAGGGACAGATATGTTTTCATCGCCCTAATGGCTAAATTAGGATTGGAGTAGAGTAATCGGATCCTAGATCCGTGGTTAAGGGCTAGCTACACAGAGTGCATGACACTTTGATGGGGGTGGGGCCCGCCAGTTGTCCATCCCTGGTCCAGAGTGATAGGGCCACCTGCTGGCCAGAGATGTTATTGCAGCAATTTATGTTATCTTCCCCCAAAATTATTTATGTATTGAACCTTTATTTAACTAGGCAAGTCAGTTAAGAACAAATTCTTATTTACAATGACGCCCTACCAAAAGGCAGAAGGCCTCCTACAGGGACGGGGGCCTGGGATTAAAAATAAATACAATATAAATGTAGGACAAAACACACATCACAACAAGAGAGACAACACAACACTACATGAAGAGACCTAATACAACAACATAGCAAGGCAGTGCATAGAGGCATAGTAAGTGCATAGAGGCATATGTATAAACAGCCACACACACAGTGACCCTGAGGGAGAGCTGAGCTATGATCATGAAGTCATAGGACAAGGAGGTCAGGCATCTCTGTGACAATGGCGGGTGGAGGGAGGGAGGGAGGGTGGAATCAATGAGATGGAGTTATTCAAAGATCCACAGGATGGAATCAGACACTGACCTGCTTTTGCTCGTGAGTTAAGACGGTTAGTGGCGCACCATTCTATTTGAAGCAGTGCATAGAGGCGTTTGTGTCATGCGGCATGTTAAGACGGTCAATTGACTTATAGTTCACAGAATGCTTGATGCTTATTTAAAAGTAAATACATGTTGAACTTCATCAAAACACCAAAACACCAAAGCAGTATGTGGCAGGCCTGCACGGTTTCAATTTCTAAACATGATCAAACTGTGTCTCATCGTTTTCTGGTACTGGAAAAATAGAAGTAGAGTTGCATTATTACTGTATGTCACAACAATAAAACATCTGCAGTAAATTTCAAACACTTCTAATCTACTGGATAAAACGGAGAACTCCCTAACTCTCCTTCAGCAGCCAAACACTGTGGGACCCTTAGAACCCAACTACAGCTTTGAGTTGACATCTGCTTCCTGGTCAAACTGCACCATGGTGACCAATCCATCATCAGACAGACTCTCCGTCCGTAAAGCGAAGGCCAAACATTGTAAAAAGACACCTCCCTCGGCTCTCCTTCCTTTGTCTGTTTCCTAAATGGATTTTCAACAGCTTTGATATATCAGAGGGTAAAAACTGTCTGCTTCTGACGGTCCCAGAAATAGATTGAAACCTGATATCTGTCCTCCAAGTGAGTAGAAAAGCTCTTGATATAATAACTGGCCTGTGTTTGTTTTGGGCCATTTACAAGCACGCCTGTCTATGCAATCAAATTAGAGACACAAAAGCAAAGTGAAATCGAATGATGCTGTTGATATGTGCAAATTGACTGTACGGCCCACAATAAGAGCTGTTGTCGGTTTAATCTGCTTGCACTATTGGTTAATCGCATCAGTGATCAGATAGTCACAAGGTGAAAAATACTTGTTTTTTGAAGTATGTCCGCACCATGTAAGTATTACAAGGAGGTGGAAAAGAGTAAGCGAGAAAGAGAGCCCCCCCCCTCACATTCCCACTCACTCACCTTCCAAACCACATCCAGCTAATCACTTCTCCAGACCTTCCCTCTGTGTTGTGTCTCCTGCTCCCTCAGCCCTGGGCTTCTGCTGGAGGTCTGCTAGATCTGCTATCCCACTGTGTGCTCCCCTGCGCTACCCTGGCAGTGACCAGTGTCTCTGTAACATCCCAGCCCCCTGGCCAGAGACACTGGGGCTATTGAGCCCTAGAGGAGCACCTCCCTGTCCGGGCGTCTGCACTGGCGCTGACCATTGTTTGTGTTGGCACAGGGCATAAAGCAAGCCTTTCTCATGCCGCCCGCTGCATCATACATTTTCCATGTTTGATTAGGGGAAAATACAGACAGAGAAAAACAGGGCCTGCCCTGTGGCGAGGCTAGAGGATGTGTCATACTGTCAAAGACCTGCGCCAAATACTATACTGTATATTACACAGGTTTCTTTAAGAGAAAGAAATGACACAGATAAAGATGACACAGGCAAAGGTTGAGAGTTTGAGAGCTGTGCGGAATTACTTTTTAATTTCGCTCTCCTACTTTGTGCTCCTTCTGAAAGTGAGAACACTGATGATATTTCACATTAACGACCTCCTCATTTGGCTGTAGACAGTAGTACAATATTTCATTTCCCATACAGTTGTTTTTGGAGAAAGCGCTGTGTGTTAAATGATTTAGGCCAGCTGTAGGAGTGACTGCAACCACGGGGCTCGTCAAGTTAATGACCGAGAAGGTGATTAGCACTGAGTGACATAATCACTTAATGTCGTGCAAAGGATGGGAAGGCGGAGATAAGGAACTCTATATCACAGTGATTTGGGATGTACAGTTAGATCTCAACTTGAAGAAAAAGGGAAAATCTTCCACACAATATTAACCTTGCCTGCCAGGCTTCTAGGTGATCCTATAGTGCCGTTGGACACCCAACTGTTAAAAGAGACTCATACAAGCCACAGAGCGTTGCTGTTCAAATCCCAGAGCCAACTAGGTGAAAAATCTGTTGATGTGCCCTTGAGCAAGGCACTTAACCCTAATTGCTCCTTTAAGTCGCCCTGGATTCAAGTGTTGAATGTACGAGTGGGGATCCCAAAAGGTGTCCAGCAGGACCTCATATAATGATACTGTAACAAACACTAGAGTAGTATGTAACTAAACTATAGACTTAAGGACAGGCTTCCATTGGACAGCCAGATAGCTATAGTTTGACCCCTGAAAGCAGTGTGTTGGTGTTTGGGGAAACTGCAATGTCAGGTCCTCAATTTGTTAACGAAAGGAAATCCTGCCCAGTTTCTAGCGTCTTCTCTTTTCTCAAACTCTGCAAATCTGAGTGGAAAACAACAACCAAATCCAAACGCCTATCACAGAACGTACCTCTGAAAACTGTCAGCATAGGCCTATCAGTTTACCGGAGATGGTAACCTGGGACGTTTGCATTTTTTCCCCCAACTGCAAATGGACCTGGATCATTAGTATTTAAATATTAACTAAAATGTTTGCTTGAAAGCATCTTAACAATGAAGGGGAAATTAGGAGATACATTATTCATTACTTTTGTCCCGAGCCTCTGCTGAAAGTCCTTCACTTGTAAAGCCTTGGGTCTGTCGTAGGTAGCAACGGACACTGAATATAGGTCACTAGGTAAAACAACATGGATACAAAGTGTCCTTTTGGGGACAACTAAGATTTAACCAGTCATACGTTGTATTCTTTTACTCTCACTAAATGCTCCACCACCCCCCCCCCCCCCCCCATGTGAATATGAGCAACTAAGCAAACTTTTCTGCAGGTCACAAGTGTCAAGAAATGTATTCACGTCGACACATTCCAGTGGAACCAGATATCCTGAGTGTGCACATTCCATTCATACTTCATTTCCAGCAAGTCCTGGAAGTGTGCAAGTCAGCACATCTACCGTCTCTCCATATTCACAAAAACCCTCCAAGCTGACAGGAAGGATAGCCCTCTTTTTATAAGTTTGTGAGAACTGCATGTCAAGACCCGTGCCATGCCACAGGCAGGGAGTGGCAATGTATATAATACATTCATTATAAAGCACCAACTTTTACGTTTCGGCAGCCCTGACACCTCCGTTTGAGATAGTGCCAAGGTATTCACTAGAAGGAAGGGGCGATAGTCCTATGCAGGACACATGGATTCATTTACAATTACCAACAACAAAGACACAGGACTAACTTTGTTTTGTGTCCATGAAATCCATTCAGAGCCACAATCTCCTGGATCTCATCAGACATCCTATTGAAAGTCGATAGGGATGGAAGCCATTTGTTTGGAATGGAGCGAGAAAAACCACACAACATTCACACACCCACAATACATCAACACACAGCTCAGCTCACAACACTCCAACCCCAATTAGGTCCTGCAGAATTAAATTACAAAAATTACAGTCATTACGGAGAAATGGATTATAATCTGTCCGCTGTCTCGGCTTTATCCTGGGCAGTGTGATATATGCTCCATAAGGCTTGCTGCTTTAATGACGGCATGACATCCCTGGTCTTGGTGGGCTGCAGGGTCTATTGACCCGTAGCCCCTAAATTACTCATTAGAAGCCCCCAGGCCCAGTTCTCCCAGCCTACAGGATAACCCGAGGATAATACTCAGGTCAATTCAAGGGTAGCGGGCCTCATCCGCAGTCTGAATGACCCCTGCTCCCAAGTGGCACAGCGGTCTAAGGCACTGTATCTCAGTGCAAGAGGAGTCACTGTAGTACCTGCTTTGAATCCAGGCTGCATCACATCCGGCTGTGATTGAGAGTCCCTTAGGGCGGCACACAATTGGCCCAGCATCGTCTGTGTTTGACCGTCATTGTAAATAAGAATTTGTTCTTAACCGACTTGCCTAGTTAAATAAGGGTTAAATTAAACATTTTTTTTAAACTAACAGACCAGAGTCCAGGGATACACAGCTGCCAATCAACTGGAGGAGTTGAGGGATCAGTTTGGCTCCTTCAACTGGGGTAGAGATGTATAGGTGTGAAGGATGTACAGTGGATTAATTGAACCATAAGAGACTTTTCATTATTTTAAATGTACTTACAGTTAAAGTTAGCCTCGTACGAACCATCCTGATCTCGTGAGGGCACATTCTGTTTCGCTACAGAATGTGAGCTGGCAAGATCAGGGTGGTTCGAACGAGGCTAACTTTAACTGTAAGTACATTTAAAATAATCAACCAGTCTCTTAAGTTAAAGTGGCTACTACCATACAACCCAAACTGAATTTGGTCATCAAAGATACTCAGTCATTCTAATCCAATGACCTTCTTCCAAAGCTGAGGTGCCACTTGGAAAAAGTAGCTTTTTCCACAAGTCATTGCCACTGTGATACCACACAAAATAGATAGCACCAGACACTCCTAAATGTAATCTGTGAGTGACATAAACCAACAGGGGCCATTTCAGAGAGTGTTTTCTCTAATGGCGAAGTCCGTTTTCTCACAATGTACAACCTTAGTATCTATTGTGGAAACAGAGATTACAGGACTTTCTTCGTGACACTTTCCCCTTTATCTCCTTGTCCTTGTCAAACGCTTGTTATTCTCCGGTCTAAGATTTCATGTTAGTTTTGAAACAAAGGATGGGCTGTTCGGACTTAGGTAGAGGCAGTCCAACTCAAAAAGGTATTATGTTTGTGCCAAAAGGATCCGCTTCAACCTTCGGAAGTGGAAGTCCTGTTTTAGATAGGGAGGTCTCCAATTGGAAATACACCTCACCCAGTGCATTTTTAGATTCCTCTTTTTGTAAAAAAAAAATAAATAAAAAAAAATAAGAAACAGTCTGATACCCCCCAAAACAGATGTTTACTCTCTCCATGGCGATGCTAGCCAGAGCTAAAGAAGAAGAGAAACTAAGCTGGTACACAGAAACCACACAGCCACAGCTCGGGTGTGCTTTCACACCAGCCTCCCTGACAACCAGGATATTACCCTTCCCAATCCACACACGTGTACTATAGACGAATAGCAGAACCACAGAGCTGAGAGCCCAGTCTTTACTGCCAGGAGAGCTGAACAGGAGGGCCAGTGTGAGGGTGACAAGTCCCGTTTATCGGTCTGGAGGTTAAGTACGTTAACATTGACTTGTGCAGTCACAAGGTTAAGTTAAGTTGTTTTAAGCAGAGGGTTGATCTTGAGGTAAATCACATTTTATAGAGGCAGACACCATGCTGAATACAGAGCAGAGAACAGTGTTGTGCACTGTCATTTCCAACATCTTTATTCAGTGGTACATTTTAGTCAGTGCATAAACATACAATGGAATGTGGAGAAAACACCTGGGATACAGAACTCTGTGAATTCTGACTAATGATCCAGAGGGGAATTCTGCGTTTCATTACGATCTCTAGCAGAAAAACAAAAGACGACAAAGAATGTCATGATGGGATAGAGCGAGAGAGAGCAAGATCGAGTGAGAGAACGAGGGAGGAGGGGTGGCTATTAAGGGAGGGAAGTACACAACGCGGCATGGAAACAATCCATGCATACAGTACTGTAGTTTCCCCAACCTCCATTCTGCCATATGACTGAGAGAGAGAGACCACTCACAGCTCTGTGCATTTAATTTGCTCTGGTAAGCCATCCATTTTGTAAACAGCTCTAATGACTGCAGATCAGTAGTTCTGAGTGAACGGTGAAAAACAGGCAGGGGTCTGTTATAACCAACACTGCCTCGCTTGCGTCGGCAGGAACAATTGAGGAAAAATCGATGTGCAGTCAGAGGGTCCCATCCTGTCCGCTACAGGTTTAATTGAAAATATGCTAATAGTGTGCTACCAGGTGCTGATCAAGATGAATCACCCTGGAGCTCTGCCGTGAGTCAGAGGGGAGAGCTGGGCTGGCTGGGGAGACATGGCTGCTCTGCTCCATCATAGACAGGACAGGAAGGAAGATCCAGCATAGATAGGACAGGAGGGAACAACAATTGGTCTACAGCAGGGATGGGAAACTTTGATAGGGGTGGGGGCCACAAAAAAAAACAGAACTCATGAGGGGCCACAGTGTCTCGCAAAGAGAACGACAGTAAATCGTTACGAAGAAAAGAAGGTCAGTCAATCCGGAACATTTCTAAAACTTTGAAAGTTTCTTCAAGTGCAGTTGCAAAAACCATCAAGCGCTATAATGAAACAGGCTCTCATGAGGACCGCCACAGGAATGAAAGACCCAGAGTTCTCTGCTTTACAGAGTTCAAGTAACAGACACATCTCAACATCAACTGTTCAGAGGAGACTGTGTGAATCAGGCCTTCATGCACAAATTGATGCAAAGAAAACAACACTAAAGGACACCAATAATAAGAAGAGACTTGCTTTGGCCAAGAAACATGAGCAATGGACATGAAATCTGTCATTTGGTCTGATGATTTCAAATTCGAGATTTTTGGTTCTAACAGCTGTGTCTATGTGAGACGCAGAGTAGGTGAACGGATGATCTCTGCATGTCTGGTTCCCACCGTGAAGCATGGGGGAGGTGGTGTTATGGTGTGGGGGTGCTTTGCTGGTGACACTGTCTGTGATTTATTTCGAATTCAAGGCGCACAACCAGCATGGCTACCACAGCATTCTGCAGCGATACGCATCCAACCTGGTTTGCGCTTAGTGGGACTATCATTTGTTTTTCAACAGGACAATGACCCAACACACCTCCAGGCTGTGTAAGGGCTATTTGACGAAGGAGGAGAGCGATGAAGTGCTGCATCATATGACCTGGCCTCCACAATCACCCAACCTCAACCCAATTGAGATGGTTTGGGATGAGTTGGACCGCAGAGTGAAGGAAAAGCAGCCAAGTGTTCAGCATGTGGGAACTGTTGGAAAAGCATTCAAAGTGAAGCTGGTTGATGCCAAGAATGCCAAGAGTGTGCAAAGCTGTCAGAGGCAAAGGGTGGCTACTTTGAAGAATATTTTGATTTGTTGAACTACATGATTCTTTGTGTTATTTCATAGTTTTGATATCTTCACTACTATTCTACAATGTAGAAAAAAAGTACAAATAAAGAAAAACCCTTCAGTGAGTAGCTGTGTCCAAACTTTTGAGTGGTACTGTATATACATACCCACAGTGGCAAGAAAAGGTATGTGAACCCTTTGGAATCACCTGCATTCCTACATAAATGAGTCATACAATTCAATCTGATCTTCATCTTAGTCACAATAATAGACAAACACATTGTGCTTAAACTAATAACACAACTTATTGTATTTTTCTTGTCTATATTGAATATATAATTTAAACATTCACAGTGTAGGTTGGAAAAAGTACGTGAACACCTAGGCTAATTACTTTTTCAAAAGCTAATTGGAGTCAGGAGTCCACTAACCTAGAGTCCAATCAATGAGACGAGATTAGAGATGTGGGTTAGAGCTGCCCTGCCCTATTAAAAAAACAAATATATTCACAAGAAGCATTGAACGATGTGAATCATGCCTGGAACAAAATAGACCTCAGAAGACCTAAGATTAAAAATTGTTGACTTGCATAAAGCTGGAAAAGGTTACAAAAGTATTTCTAAAAGCCTTGATGTTCATCAGTCCACAGTAAGACAAGTTGTCTATAAATGGAGAAAGTTCAGCACTGTTGCTACTCTCCCTAGGAGTGGCCGTCCTGCAGAGTTGACTGCAAGAGCACAGCGCAGAATGCTCAGTGAGCTTAAGAAGAATCCTAGAGTGTCAGCTAAAGACTTACAGAAATCTCTGGAACATGCTAACATCTCTGTTGACGAGTCTACGATACGTAAAACACTAAACAAGAATGGTGTTCATGGGAGGACACCACGGAAGAAGCCATTGCTGTCTGAAGTTCGCAAAAGAGCACCTGGATGTTCCACAGCGCTTCTGGCAAAATATTCTGTGGACAGATTGAACTAAAGTTGAGTTGTTTGGAAGGAACACAACACCGTGTGTGGAGAAAAAAAAGGCACAGCACACCAACATCAAAACCTCATCCCAACTGTAAAGTATGGTGGAGGGAGGATCGTGGTTTGGGGCTGCTTTGTTGCCTCAGGGCCTGGACGGCTTCCTTTCATCGAAAGAACAATGAATTCCCAAGTTTATCAAGATGTTTTGCAGGAGAATGTAAGGCTACCTGTCCACCAATTGAATCTCAACAGAAGTTGGGTGATGCAACAGGACAATGAACCAAAACACAGAAGTAAATCAACAACAGAATTATTTCAACAGAAGAAAATATGCCTTCTGGAATGGCCCAGTCAGAGTCCTGACCTCAACACTGAGAGCGGTTCACACCAGACATCCTAAGAATATTGCTGAACTGAAACAGTTTTGTAAAATTCCTCCTGACCGTTGTACAGGTCTGATCCGCAACTACAGGAAAAAGTTTGGTTGAGTTTATTTCTGCCAAAGGAGGGTCAACCAGTTATTAAATCCAAGGGTTCACATACTTTCCCCACCCTACACTGTGAATGTTTACACGGTGTGTTCAATAAAAACATGAATTGTTTGTGTGTTATTAGTTTAAGCAGGCTGTGTGTCTATTGTTGTGACTTAACATTTGATCTGATCTTTGTCTATGACCAATTCATGCAGAAATCCAGGTATTTCCAAAAGTTCATATACTTTTTCTTGCCACTGTATATCACATTTATTTTTTGGGGGTGAAATTGGTCCACCGGCCAATAAAAGGGGGGGGGGGTTGCCTGCTGGCCACCAGTTGCCCCTACCTGGTCTACAGAGAGAGAGACAGCAAAGGACAGAATAGCCACAGATCTACAGGCCCAAACATGTCCTCACAAACCATCTCTGTTCAGACAAGAACACACACTTATGTTAAATAAAGTGTATGCGCATACAAAAATGGTATAAAAAATACATACAAAACTTCTCTCTCCCTCTATCTTTTTCTCCCCCTCTGTTCTCTACCTCCAGGGGACATGCATCAGCGTGACCATGACATCAGACTACAGAGCAGAGAAGTGGAGCCGGCACTCCGGCGTACCGTTCGATCCATTGACATGGCAGCCTCTGCTCTCAGCTGCAGCTCTGGATCCATTGTCTGCATCCCTCCTCACTGCCACACACGGACTTAGTCAGCACAACAACACCGCTTATACCCCACTACTGCAGCCAGGTAGGTACTGCAAGCAACCATCAAACACACACTGACAGCAACAGAGACATGTGCCCACCTACCTGAGCCTTCATATATCTGCCACCTCTGTGTCGAGTGTCGAGGACACAGAGAGAGTTCAGGTGGAGCTGAGAGCCCCTGCACTATAAGGCAGGCTCGTTGATCTACGTAGAGCTGAGGTCGATAAACAGGCTGCTAAGCTAGCAGAGGAGAGGTGGACAGAGGTGGGATATAGTGCTGTAGTGTAGGCTGCCTGGGGTTAAGAGACATGGAGCACCAGGCAGGAACCTCTATCGGACTGATTTATTCTTTAGTCATCAGCACATTCCCTTGAATGTCAATGAAAAGGAGAGTCTCTCCCTGCGCCCTCCCCCTAACCGCTCTCGCTCTCTCTCTCTCTCTCAGCTGCTCTGTCAATCTTGCCTTCTCTCTCTTTCTCAGTCTACTTTCATACCACCATCTTTCTCTCATACACTCAGCTGTTTTCTCTCTCCCCCTTCATCCCTCTCTCTCTTTCAGTGCATTTATTCAGCTGTGGCATTGATCTCGGGCGCATTGGGGACGTGTCTGTCCAGAATCAGTTTGTTGCAACGCTGTTTCCATGCCTCTCTCGCGCTCTTTCTCCACTACACATGACAGGACCAGAGGGGAAATCTGATCTTTGTCAGACAACACTCTGAAACAACTGTATTATACATTTATACTGACTGAATCTGGACTGACTCTTCATACTAAATAATGTATTGCAATCTATATTGGCTTGTAAAATAAGCATTATATTTCAATCTTAACTGGTTTGACTCAAACCACTTCTGTAGCGTATGAATGGAAAGGAAAAACGAATCCCTGCATGCGATTGTATAATCTGAAACGGAAACCATGGACATCGCTAGCGGAAAACGTTGTCAGTATAATCCGGCTTCCAGGAAACCTCCACCTCCCCATCTTTCCTCTGGGCCTTGTGTCCTGTACAGGCCTCACTAAAGCTCTCTAGCCCAGTCCTCTGACTCTATGCTGGGCCAGAGACCACAACACTGTGTCTGTCAGCACCTTGTGGAGCACAATAGAAACAGCTCTCTCCATGGAAGGTTCCGTTGGTCCAGATTCCAGTTACCACAGGATTTACCTATTGTAAAATAGCTGTGCTGTAAAATGTTATTTTTTTGTATTTGTATGAAGCAATCTTGGAAACCCAGAACCAAATGTTGCGTAACTGCATCAGCTACTAGATACATGTCATGTACGTCTGTCCACGTGAGATTAGTATATATGAATAAATCAATCAATCGAATGGCTCTAAACTCATCTACGTCAATTTCAACCCAGCATTAACCTGGGTCTAGTACATCATATTCATATCATATTTCTTCCAACACAGTATAATGCTGCGGTTTTTCTCTTTCTGCTCCCAGCAGGCAACCGCCACTTTCTCTGAACAATAGTAAGTAAACGTTAGTTATAGATCTCTATAGAGACAAGCAGTAATCAGATGGAGGAACCGCTGGATAGACGCCAGGTAGAGCGAGCGAGCGACAGAGAGCGCGAGAGAGAGAGAGAGAGAGAGAGAGAGAGAGAGAGAGAGAGAGAGAGAGAGAGAGACAGGGGGATAGGGGAGAGTAGAGAGCTGAAGAATACTCTGAGGGAATACACAAGCCAATGACTCCCCACATCCCCTCATCTCTTATTTCTCGGTCCTCAAATGGTTAACAGAGTGGAATACTTGTCTAGTTGTTTGTTAGGGTAAAGACATCCCACATCCTTTAATTTCTCAGGTCTCTGCCCTTGGGGAGTTCAGTGGCATACTTGTTGTTGTCTGGGAGTTAGTTAGTTTATCTGTCTTGTTAGTTAGCCGAGACAGATAAATGGCTGTGCATCTCTCCTTCACTTACTACAACTAAACACCAAAGCAACTGTATGGGTGGAGACTTAAGAGCTACTGTATGAAGGGAACTTGGTTTGGGAACATTTTAAGCTGTGGATGGGGACTCCGGTCCTCTTTCGTAAAAATGTTCTCACCAACAGATGGAGCCAGTGCACAGCAATTCAGTACCAAAACCATTCTGTGATTTCATTTGACAAGTGAGTGAGTGAAAATAGCGACTGCACTTAATGAAGGAGAATGTGAGTGAGAAAGAGAAGATGGAGAATATATATAGTGTGTTTGGGGATAAGCCGGAGTGAGCGGAGGAATAAGATTCTCTCTCTGGGGAGCTCATTTGGGGATTGTGAAGCTGACAGTAACAGTACTGTATAGAGAGAAATGGTTTGATTTCCAAGTCCAATACCAAGACAGGGGAATGAGAGACCGAATGACATGTTTCTGAGCCAATTACGGTCTCTGACTGAAATATTTGGCCATGAATCCCACTACAGTTGTTAAAGATCTTTCTTTAGTGTCATTTTGATGACAGAGAGCAATGGAGTAAGTCCCCATTATATTTAACTATAGAAACATCCATAACATATCCATTCTCCTATGGAGAAGGACTCGGTCCTTGAGAAAAATATCTACAGAGTAAAGAAAATAACCACTGAGAAAACATGTTCAGTTGAAATACATGTAAAAGCCTCACTGTGTCAAGACGGCTTTGTTGGAAATGTGAATGACTGTCATTGAGAAAAGCCCCTCCACGGTGAGGACCTGTGCACGTGAGCAGTGCACGTGAGCAGTGCACGCTCATCATCAAACGCTGATGGAACTACTGCACACAGTTGTCACGGTAACAGAAAAGGCTGACAGAAGAAGTACTTCCTAATAATTGTCAAAGAGTGATTTAGGCCTGAAGGCCAAATCAAATGAAACGCAAACGAGCATTGCTTTCGCGTAGACGTGAGGAAAAATAGACTTGCTTTCTAATTTGAAGCGCACGCCGCTTTGACGGCGTTGACGCTCACGGCTCGTCTGTTTTCTGTCATTCACTACGGTGCATTCTTATTCCAGCGTGTACACGCTCGTTTGCTTGTTTGTTTGATTTGGCCTTAACGCATAAAATGCCCTAGAAGGATAAACAGTACACTTCAATTATTATTTACATGCAACAGTCCCAACACTGTAATTTCTCACAGAGGCAGGTACTAATTTAAAGATGTGGGGATCCATCCATGGAGATCAAACAGTAGGCTTTGAAACCATGCTAGTAAACTGATTATACTCAGCAGTGTAGCGTTAGGGTTAGTTCATGCCCAAAATAATAAATACCACAACTTGTTAATATTTGTATTTATTTTGGCTCCCCATTCGCTGCTGCCAAAGCAATTTGTACAATTTTAAAAACATTACAATACATTCATAACACACTGTGTGCCGTCAGGCCCCTGCTCCAACACGACCACGTATCTACAGTACTAAATGTGTATGTATAGTGCGTATGTTATCGTGTACCTATGTTTGTGTTGCTTCACAGGCCCCGCTGTTCCATGAGGTATGTTTTTAATCTGTTTTTTAAAATCTAATTTCACTGCTTGCGTCAGTTATTTGATGTGGAATAGAGTTCCATGTAGTCATGGCTCTATGTAGTACTGTGTGCCTCCCATAGTCTGTTCTGTGTGCCAGTAGTTTAGACAGACAGCTCGGTGTATTCAGCATGTCAATACCTCTCATTAATAAAAGTAGTAATGAAGTCAATCTCTCCTCCACTTTCAGCCAGGAGAGATTGACATGCATAATATTAATATTAGCTCTCTGTGTACATCCAAGGGCCAGCCGTGCTGCCCAGTTCTGAGACAATTTTAATTTTCCTAAGTTCCTTTTTGTGGCACCTGACCACAAAAAAAGTTTGACGAAGTAGTCCAGTATTCTACATCAATAGGTCACAACAGGATGAAAAGCTACAGAATACTTTAACAGGGCAATCAATAGTTGTAGTCTCAGAGGATCGCACTCGGTCTAAAAAATGTCATTTGCCAATTCTATGAATGAATGGGGCGTAAATATTGGCGATCCGTTCAGTTATTTGATGACCTCCAACATGTGGACTATACATCTATTAGCACAGGATCCATCATCAACCGGCTCTCAAGAATCTTGGCCTATGAATTTGTAATGCTTCAGCGTTAACCCAAGGCCCAGGGTAATTGATCTACTGTTCTCTTGTACAATCTCTCAGACAGACAGAGCTGAAAGCACTCCAGTGGCCCGTCAAGCTATTTTATAATATTTCTCTCTATTCCTCTCTCTCACACACACACACACACACACACACACACACACACACACACACACACACACACACACACACACACACACACACACACACACACACACACACACACACACACACACACACACACACACACACACACACACACACACACATTAAGAACACCTTCCAAAATGTGGTTGCTGGCCCATGTTGACTCCCAATCAATGCAAGCTTTATTTATACAGCACATTACAGACGTGGAATGCAACAGTGTGCTTTACAGGGAAAAAAAAACAAATAGAAAACACAGAACATAAAAGCTGAAATATTTACTACACAACAATCATATTTAAAAAACTTATGAATAACACAAACTGAACATCTAAAAAGCACCCTATGAAAAAGCTAAACTAAAAAGATGCTTTAAGATCTCCTTTTTTATACAGTATGTCCACAGTTTCGGCACCCCTCAGGTTCTCTGGCAGACTATTCGAGAGGCTGGGGGCAAAACTAAAGGCTGCCTCTCCATACCTCTTGGACTTAGGCTTTGGGATAGTTAAAAGGTCAGTGCCAGAGAACCTGAGAAACCTACTGGGTACATAACTAAAAAGCATGTGACATGTAATGGGGCGCACAATTGTAGATTGAGTTATAAACCAATAGAATATTTTTTCAATGAATTCTAAAACTCACAGGCAGCCAGTGCAGAGACCTTAAAACCGGTGTAATGTGTGCTCTCAGTCTGGTCTTGGTCAGTACCCATGCTGCACCATTCTCTATGTTTTGCAGTTGACCAATGGTTTTCTTGGGAAGAACAGACAGTGGAGAGAATCAAGCCTGCTTGTAATAAAATAAAATCAGCCTGAGAGAGAATCGGCAGCACCTTGGAAATGTTCCTCAGGTGGTAAAAAGCTATTTTGGTCACATTCCTAATGTGTGATTTGAAATTTTGTTCAGAATCTAAAATAACACCTAGGTTTTTTACCTGGTGTTTTATCTTTATTACCCATGAATTAAAATGTGCAGCTAGATTCTCTCTGTGCTTTGGCTCCAACAATAAGTATCTTGGTCTTGTCTAAAATTTAGCTGGAGGAAGTTGTGAGCCATCTAAGTATTTAAATCACTAATTCAGTCCAATAATTTATCCGTGGAGCTAAAAATTCTCTGGTGACACAGAAATTAAAAGTTGTGTATTGTCTGCGTAGTAGTGAAAATCAATGCTGTGCTTTCTGATAATGCTGCCAATGCATAATATATATAAAACTGAACAATACCGGACCCAACATCGAATGATATTTATGTTCAACTAGGCTGACAAAAAAAAAAAACTTTTAGTTCCTAAACCAATTTAGAACTGGATCGGAAAGGTCAACTCACCTCTCCAGTCTGTCCTTAAGGACAGCATGGTCGAATGCAGCACTTAAATCTTAGAGTACAAGGACAGAGAGCTGTTTGGCATCTGTGTTTGCTCTAAGACAATTTACCACATTAACTAAGGCTGTCTCTGGGCTGTGTTGGGCACAAAAAAACAGATTAGATGTTTTTTTTTTTTTATACAGTTGGCACTTAAAAAATAATTTAGCTGATTGAACACAAATTTCTCCAGAATTTTGCATACGAATGGAAGGTTGGAAATTGGCCAAAAATGGCTAAGAGCTGAAGAATCTAGATAACTTATCTTCTTATGCTTAACCCAGTTGTGTCAAATTGGCTGGATGTCCTTTGGGTGGTGAACCATTCTTGATACACATGGGAAAATGTTGAGTGTGAAAAACCCAGCAGCATTGCAATTCTTAACACAAACCGGTGCGCCTGGCACCTACTAATATACCCTGTTCAAAAGCACATACATCTTTTGTATCGTCCATTCCCCCTCTGAATGGCACACATACACAATCCATGTCTCAACTGTCTCAAGGCTTTCTAAAAATCATTCTTTAACCTGTCTCCTCCCTTTCATCTACACTGATTGAAGTGGATTTAACAAGTGACATCAATAAGGGATCATAGCTTCACCTGGATTCACCTGGTCAGTCTGTCATGGAAAGAGCATGTGTTTTGTACACTCAGTGTATAGCGTTTTGGAATGCAACTCTTCACGTGCTCCTACTATGTACAGACCTTACACACACACACAAACACACACCTCACTCACATCATATCATTCAAAGACAGATAATGAGATAAAGAAGATGGCAACCTTGTGATTCTGCAGTAGAGCTAAATTGGTAGCTAATTCTGGCTAGAGGTAGTGGCACCATACTCTTTGTGTGCATGTGTTTCGGGTGTGTGTGTTTCGGGTGCGTGTGTGTGTGTGTGTGTGTGTGTGTGTGTGTGTGTGTGTGTGTGTGTGTGTGTGTGTGTGTGTGTGTGTGTGTGTGTGTGTGTGTGTGTGTGTGTGTGTGTGTGTGTGTGTGTGTGTACGCTCGTGTGGCATAAACCATATGGTGCAGTGTGTGTGTGAGAGCTGCAGTGCAGCAACATGAGCTCATCTATTCTCTCCTATCGTCCCCCCCCCCTCCCGCTCTCATCATTACATAAGTTAATGCAGCACGCTCCCTCATTATCCACCAGGCAGCCACAGAGACGAGATGCTAAGGAATATGACATCAAAAGTAAGAGAACACAAGGGCAGCTAGAGAAAGATGCAGAAGAAGAGACGGAGGCAGTGCCTGCCTTTGAGCAGCAGCAGTTAGAGCTACACTGATCATGCAAATAGAAGTATATGCAGGAGTCAATGTACATTGTGGCATTTCTTAGTGTACTCGGGCCATCAACACTAGAATACTGTGCCGAAAGTGAAAATGAAAGAATGGGAATCGTGTTGAAAGAGTGTAGCTTCACTGCCGTAGCAAAACAACTTCTGATGTATTGTGAAAGAATGGGGATCGTGTGAAAGACCATAGCAAAACAACTTCTGATGTATTGTGAAAGATTGGGGATCGTGTGAAAGACCATAGCAAAACAACTTCTAATGTAATGTGCCCTACCACAAGAGATTTCAACAACTCAGACTATCTTCACCCAATAACTCTATCAGTACTCAGAAAGTGGCCCTGAATGCCAAAAACATTCAGATCAAAAGTTGACCCATTTTGCATTACCCCACCCGACCATGTCTTCATCATGGGAAAAGAACGGTTGAGTTGGATATAATTTAAAAGCTTATTCACAACATGCTCTTGTAACACAGGGTGGGTGACGTTGCTATCAATGAAATATAATTCATAGAATGGGCCAATCCCCTCGAACCACTGCAATTTACCTGGTACACCATTGAAATGTAAATTGAATTGAAATTGTGCACTACATTTTTGTTGTTGTAGTGGGGACAGTAACATTAGTAATCTCTAAAAATGTAACTTTTGGGAAAACGTTTTTTGATTTTGACAATTTAAAAAGTATGCATTAAGGTGTTTGTAATAGAATAAATGTGGCAAAAATGAATGTAGACATTAATAAATGCATTCCAAAAATGTTTTACAATGGTGGGGGAGTGCCAAGATGGAGGCACGGTGGCTTCAACACAGTGCCCTCTATTAGTAATCTAGTGTATAAATAAATCATTGATCACAACACATGACCAACTGCAGTGCACAAGGACCATTCTAAGAATTGATGCTCAGCAATCACAGAAAGGGCTATACTTTTATGCATTCAGTGTTCAAGGTGCAGTCTACCCTCTGGGAGTAACACATTTAAATTATTAAGATGTGGACACTCACTCCAACATTCAATAGAGCTAAAGAACTGCACACACACATAGCCAACAGTAAATGGATTTACTGTAGTCACACAAGAAAACATCTAGGGGATACAATGTATACTGTGTAATTTCCAATTGAATACGCTCACTTTGGGTGCAAAATCAATTATGAACACAGGTGAGTAAATTTGTGTGTGTGTGTGTGTGTGTGTGTGTGTGTGTGTGTGTGTGTGTGTGTGTGTGTGTGTGTGTGTGTGTGTGTGTGTGTGTGTGTGTGTGTGTGTGTGTGTGTGTGTGTGTGTGTGTGTGTGTGTGTGTGTGTGTGTGTGTGTGTGTGTGTGTGTGTGTGTGTGTGTGTGTGTGAGAGAGGGAGAGAACGACGCACTACTTTCAACATGATCAATCCATACTTCAACAAATACAAATAGCAAACTGTCCAATACTGTTGGCTGGAAAACAACCACACTTCAAAATGGCAACAACTGCTCATTACCATCTCCCTCAAATGGCATTTCTGACCAAAACGATTTCCCCAGACATGTCTAAGCTGTTCCACACCAGAAGTGAACTCACCACAGTGGGAGGACACGTCATGTTACAGCTTTTCCATTACACACGTCTGTCTCCTCTCTGCCCAGAAAAGATCTGTCAACATAAACCCAGCGTACCAACACAGGGACCAAACGTGCAGAATCCGGAGTCTCTCTTCTCTGGGTCCAGACGAAGGTCAAGATGCTGTTTGTCAAGATGTCCAGTTTAAGTCAGAACAGCTTCAGACCAGGTCCACATTCTGGCCTGTACTTCCCACGGGGCTGGGTTAGTCCATTTGCTCTTCCTAGAGTCTATCATGAGGCAGGGTTGTCACAACAACCCCGGTTTCAGCCTATTCCACCCCAGTGTCGACACAAACAACGTTACAAACACGGACATGGACACAATGACTGACACAGACACAGTTGGAGATGCAGGAAGTGTATGAGACTATAGTAGACTCCACTGGATTTCACATTCAGATGAAACCCAATAGCCTGATCTCTTGTTTTTCCCTCTGGATTGGGGACAGGATGCAGGAGCATTCGGCATCAGAGATGCTATCCAGACACACATACACAGTAAATAAGTCATGGCTGCTGTGACCCACTCCACTCGCTGCCCTGGAATACGGATCAGATCAGGTTGCTTTGCTTCTACTGTGTCATTTCAGCTGCTCTCACTGTCAAACAGTCAGACCATTGTTTTCAACAACTCCCTCAAAAGCCTCTTCACTTCAGACAGTCTAGCTAGCCTTTCTTGCAAAACAACCGTTTGTTCCTGCCAGAGACTAACTCCACTTGAACGAGACACCTGTGAAAGCTTCAGAGTCTGAGATTTTATCAGAGGAGACAACTCCGGGAGGAGGCTGGAGAAAAGTTGAGAAATGAAAACTTTTCAGAAGCACAGTGTGTTTTGAAGAGACAGGCATTTTACTCCTGGGTCAGTCAATGTCTTGTGAGGGAGAGATAACAGTTTATTTATTTAATCAGCACAACTGGGTTCAGAAGATGTATGGCTCAGAAAAAAAACACAGAAAGGTGCAAAGTCAGGAAGAAGTAAACGAAATAAGCCAATCACAACGCGAGCCTATTAAAGGTCCAATGCAGCCCTTTTTATCTCAATATCAAATCATTTCTGGGTAACAATTAGGCACCTTACTGTGAATATTTTTTGACCATTTTAATTTAAAACAAAAATAGCTTCTTAACAAAGAGCAATTTCTCAGGCAATAATTTTGCTAGGATTGTCTGGGAGTGGTCTGAGTGGGGAGGGGGAAACAGAACATTTGCTGTTATTGGCAAAGAAATTTGGTCTATTAACTAATTGGTCATGGCTACGGATAGAGAGTTTTCGCCCACGCCCGCCCCGCCGGATCATATTCTGCTCATGTGTTATTTTATGCACACATTTGTTTCTCTAACGTAGCTGCTGCTCACACTCCCGTCGTGATTCTCGCCCTCTTCTGAGCCATGATGATGTAGCCTACGCCTGTCTCTGCCTCATATTTCTGAACAACCGGAAAAGAAAATAGGCCTGCGGCGATGTGAATGATAATTCCAAAACATATGTTATGAAGGCTACAACCGTCTCTGTCGGTTGTCACGGATATTGCAGTTGCACAAACAGGATGCAGACAAAACTCTTAGGAGAAAAAAAACGATCAGCGTTGGCTAATCTTTATAGTTGCTGCCGTATTGTAGTTCCTCAAAAAAAAAAGAGCAGTACTTAACGGCCTGCCTGCTTCCTGCGCAATTTAGCCAATGTTTGCAATGATGTTGGGAAAAAAAAAACATTAAATCTATGAGGATTCTGTGTTATGCACTATAGCCCGTTACCATATATGTGATTGAATATTATCTGCTGTTGGCTTGTGTGGTTGTATGTGTTATGCAACATAGCTGACTTGAGACATTGTTAACAGTTTCAGGGCCATGGGCCTTTATCATGATGGAAAAATACAGAATAACATGAAGACAGGAACTGTGCAATGAGTTGGGGGGGGCACATTCAGAACGTAGTGTTGCGAGAACAAACTGTCTTTTGTTAGATAACAGGAGCCAGGTGCCTGATAACTGTATATTCTACACAACTACAACGACTGACCGCCGGAGAGCCCAGGGGATGGGACCAGCTCTGCGCCAACAATCAACGATAGGCTGGGTGAGACTAAACCCCGCCCAGTCTCTACTCTGACAGGCCGGCTCGGAAGCAGGAACTACTTCTGTCATCAGAGTACATTATAATATCTTTGTCAGGAACAAGTCAGTTCTCTGTTTGCCCTGCGGGGATGGACAGAAAGCCCATATATACGAAAATTGCATTTACCACTTATTGCTTTGCTAATAAAAAATACATAGTATACAATTCGGTGACTCAGTGTCATATTTATCCTGATACCAGATTCGATTGACACAACCCTAACAAATCGCTAATAAGACTGTCTGTCCTGCTGCTTTCCAACTCTGGACAGCCAAATGTTCTAGGCAGCTGAGGGTGTTTCCAAACCTTTGAAAAAAGTCTGACAAATGGGCGAGATCATTATGCCATATATGCTGATATCGTGAGTAAATAGCTGCATGCAACTCAGCAGCTAAGAAGAACATGAAATCGCTAGACTGCCTGTTTGTGTTGTACTTATGATTGCAATACTGACAAAGTTTCTACAAACATGCCAATAATGTATTTTGTGTAAAACATGTAAATAGCTGCATGTAGTCTACTAGCTGCATTATGCTTACTGAGGCATGAAATGCAATAGTTTGAACAGTTGTGTGTACAACATGAAGTTTGTAGGCTACACCAGCGACCAGACAAAGGCGATCAAGCAAGGGGGGAGCGGCGGGAGCTGCAGCAGCGTATTCAACACAGCAGCTACTTAGGCAGCGAAGTGGGCAATCAGCTACGTAATATATATATATATATATATATATATATATATATATATATATATATATATATATATATATACACACACAAATGCACAGAAATATCCATATTTTTAGCCTGGCCAAATTGGGATAGAGAAACTCTGTATCCATAGCCACTCCGTAAATATGATATCACCAGGGAGGCCAAAATTCCATTCTACTAAAACAGGTTGACATTTCATGTGGTCTTATCAAACAACTCTTACACAAAAAGGCCATTAATAATTTATTCCAACCTCATAGCGTGGAAATGTATATAAAACTACAGGAAAAAAGTTTTTCCCTGCACTGGGCTTTTAAAAATAAGATTTTTTTTTTAAATGTAGGGACATTCAGGAACAGATTTGCTCCTTTGAATAAAATGTCCTCTCATATTCCAATTTACCCCACAGGACTACCTGAGACGAGCCCTCCTCCTGTGGATTGCCTCGAAATTTTAACACATCTTCATTTCCAAATGAATGATTGGGTTACTATGGGTATGTAAATGCTAAATCTAGGACACGTTGCATTGCTGCCACTCCTACTGTCTATGTGTGGATTTAGCCTGGCACTGATGATACATATTCAATACCCTGGAAGTGTAACATTTCTCCAGGAGTGCTTCCCTCTCTTTGGGGCCCAGTCAGAAGTGAACCAACGCTTGCGGTCTTTTACCAGACCAGGCAGTAGGAGTCATTACAGATCATCTCCTACCTTACTGTTCGGCTTGAAATGCAGTACTTCCACATCACATTCCACGCGGCAGTGACATCACTGCAGACACCAGACACGCAGGGGAAAAAATGTGCAGCATGGAACACGCAGAGAGGACGTTTCAAAATGTCCCAAACGCACCAAACTGTGGCAACTCCCCCTATAACAGTCAGTGGTGGGACACACTGTACCAACTCCCATATACTAGACCACAAATTACACCCCGCATCCTTTACTTTCCATAGAAAAACACAGAATTCTTTCTCTTCTGGCTCCACTTTCTTCAGCTGCGCCTCTTAGAAGTTCCCTGTCCCAGTTTATCCTGCCCGAGTCCACACTCAGAAAGTCGCTAAGACTAGCAAGTTCGCCTGATGACCAAGTTAGGTAAAGGCTCAGTACAGTATATGTCTAGGCTAACAGATTAAAAGCGTCCCTCCTCGTAACAAAAGGCTCTCCACCCACACTGTGAACTACTACACAACCCCTCCCTCTCTCCTTTCTCGGAGGACACCCCTTCTTTTTCGTTCCTTACAATGCACCCTAACCCATCTGGCTGGGACTGCCTGTGATAGCCACGGGAGGTGGGCTAGGCATGCCTGTGTGCTGTGCCGTGTATGTGCCTGTGGTAATACATGGGCCCATATCCAAGAATGACAGAGCTCTCAATGGGAAGGCCAAGCGGGGGGAGGGTTAGCCCCAGTTCAGCAGCTGGGAGAGGCTGTTTTGAGTTACTACAGTGGCCTTGCTTGAACAACACAGCTACTAAAGCCATGGAACTCAATGTAACCATGTTACCGTAAACTCTTTGCTGATGTTTCGAGTTACGCCCCATGACCGCATCTTTCCAGTGACTCTGAGGAATTAGGAGCATAATGAAGTCTTTTAGACCAAGCATAAATTACTTGGCTTCTATAACAGGTTTCGATAATGGAATAAAAAAAACAACAGCCCTGTAATGCTAAATGTTTTCCAAGAAACTATAGTGTCAGAGAGAGAGAGAGAGAAAATGACTCAAGTAAAAGTGAAAATCACCCAGTAAAATACAGCTTGAGTAAAAGTCTAAAAGTAAAATTCAAGTAAAAAGTTCAAGTAAATGCTATACATCAAACCCCTTACAGAAGTAAATCATACGGCACGATTTTCTTGTTTTTAAAATGTGCGTATAGCCAGTGGCACACTCAAACACGTCATTTACAATCACAGTATTTGTGTTTAGTGAGACCGCCAGATCAGAGGCAGTAGGCATGAATTGGACCATATTGCTGTCTTACCAGAGCATTCAAAATGTAACGAGTACTTTTGGGAGCCAGGAAAAATGTATGTCAGTAAAATGTACATATTTTCTTTAGGAATGTAGTGGACTAAAAGTAGTCAAAAATAGTAAAAGTACAGACAACCCAAAAAACAACTTATTTTTACTTAGCTACTTTACACCACGGGATCAACTCAACACAATGACACTTGTACCTACAGCCTATGGGGATTCACAGCAATATAAAATGGCAGGAGGCACAATTCTTAGGGTATAAAAACTGCTATGTGGACTATGGACTTGTCCTCGTACTCTGAATACTAATGACCATAGTGTGCATGCTTGCGCGTGTGTGAGCGAATAACATTAGCATATATAGATGTGACAGGTGATTCTGAGGGTTCCACGGGCCTTGGATCAGTCTTTCATGTCTCCAAACGCAGCTCAGTTCTGACGCCGTCGGCAACATCAAACTAACTATATGGGTAAAGCATCAGTAAAACGCCACATCTAGGCTATGCCTGGGATGTATATCATTATCAGCACAACAGTCGTGAAGTTGCAGCAGGTGATAGTCATTAGATGAGTTATGAAAACAGACATTTGATCATGATTGTTTCGATTATCATTGGGGATGGGGGGGGGGGTGTTCCTGCATGAAGTGGCATCAGAGAAACACAAAGCAACGCAAATCACATAGAAACAGCCATGAGACAGTCAGATAGCCTTTGGAACGGCAGTCTACGTTGTAAAGCTTTTATTGTGTAATATATATATATATATATATTTATATCTCCAGTCAGCCCTTGATTGTTCCCCTTGATTGTAATAGAGCATATCTATTCTGTGGGTGTCAGCTAAACATGTGTATTCTGAACAGATTCATGGGGTAATCTCTGCAGCTCTACTGGAATATAGAACGACAGCTATCCGTGTTGTGACAGGTAGTCAGCGACATGAGGGGTGTTTTATAGTCCCTGTAGAGTTTCAGGGGAATTGGAGAGAATTAATAGGTTTGTGAGAAGTGAGCGGGGGATCCAACTTCCTATCGCATCAACTACCTACTGTATGTACAGTTGTGTATATTAAAGCTGAGAGGAAACCCTATTTCTAGATTCAGTACAATGACCAACCCTGCACTCACTTAAAGCCGATTGAACAGTATTTCCCACTCCTTGTTTCTGCGACTAAGCTGATAACACCGAGTTGTAATCCAATCATCCAACATTAAATCTAATCCTATAACATTCCAAGGAGACTGTGCAGTAACATAAATACATTCCTAACCTGTAATGTGTAGGTTATAAACACTCAAAAACAGATTCACAATCTGCTCTGATGAGCGCAGTAAACAGAATGAACAACCTTGTAGAGATCCTGCACTAGGTGAAAGGTGAAGACCAAGAGGGAGGAGGAGTGGATGCTGAGTCAAGTCACACCTTTTCTCTCCTCCTAAGCACTTAGCAGCTCCAGAACCTTACACTAGACCCCATTAAGTAGACAAGCATCACCAAGAGACCAAGTGAGTTAACCAAGTAGTGCAGGAAAATAAATGACCGTAAACTAGTTTCACTCAGGGAAATCAATTGCAGCCCAGTCAGCTCAGGCCCCAGAGCAATGTTCAGTCAGCAATATGCCTAAACACTCTTCTGTTGTCATTTTTTACAGTTTGTCTCTAAAACATGAATCTATATACAATATCTCATAGTTTTAATTGACGTTTGGTGTGTTCTAATAAGAGCAGGAAGAAAAGATCCACAGGCACATCTTATCCTATCCTGCAGGACTTCAAAACAAATACTAAAAACATCTCGTCTAAAGTCAACTTACCTCTTATGAAAGGTATTGTGAGGATGTAGACACAACACATGCCAGTAATCCATACAGAAGGTCTTTAATTTCCACATTTTTGGCTCCTACGTTCTCCTGCAAAAGATCAACAGGATGCCACAATAAAGCGACTCAGAGCAGGTTAGTCCATGGTGCCAGGTGTGGGTTCCTGTGCCAGGTGTGGTATGTTCTTGTTAGCAGATCCAGTAAACATAATGGCACTACAGATATAAAACGTTGCCCAGTTGTTCACTGTGTGGATTGCCAGACATGGCTTCTCCTCTTCTGGCAAACTGTCCTGGTCCTGAGCGGTAAAACCTCTTTGGAACACGACAGAACTTCTATGGTCATCCGCAGGCCAGAACCAGAACAGCTCTGGACGAGTTTCAACAAACACCAACGTTAGATCAAGATTCAAACTAAAACCTATTTGGATCGGTTTGGATCAACCCAAACCCAGTTGAAGTCAGGATCCGTCTCAAATAACTTGCACACTGTGGACTGCCTCAGCTCAGCTCTGCTCAGCTCGTATCCAGGTCACCCAAGCTGTCCTCTGTTCCCGTCCCTCCAGAGTGTGTCAGGCTGGGAGCCTGTGGGGAGGCATAGCTCTAGATCCACTGCTCCAGCAGGCACAGGTACTGTAGTGTGTTGGAGTGCAGAAGCACAGAGGACGAATCCTCCATACACCACACATCCCTCTCTTCTCTGCTCTGCTCGACACTGTCTCAACCAGGCTTAGAAATGGCCTATTCTTCTGCCTCCATCTCCTTCCTCCTCCTCTTTGGTCGCAGAAGCAAACTTTCTCGATAAAGGCAAGAGATGGTGGCTCCTCTGCCTCTATCACTCTCTCTCACTGTGTCTCTGACCCCCTCTTCTGCTCCTCCTTTTCCTCCTCTCTGACTAAACTGTCTCTCCTCCCTCAATCTCGGTACCTTAACATGTTCTCTCTCGCTCGCTCTCTCTCCTGAAGTGAATAACAGCTGCTGCCATCCACACAGGACCTCCCAGAAATGTGCCGACTCTGGTTGCCGGGCAACACCATGGTACTACTGAAACTGCAAATGGAAGCGCTCTCATTGGCCCGACGTCGTCGATGGGGAGTGGCCACAATATTGCCCACGACTGCATGAGTGTACACCCATGCTGTAATCAGAATAGGCAGAGGCTACAAGGGCTGAGTTGTTTTGGGAATAAAATCCTCTAAGGTAGAAGCAGGGCAAGCAATGTTGCTTTAAAGCAGCGATCAGCAGTTGAAACAACAAAGCGATTCCCCGCCCGTTTCAGTGAAAAGCTGAAGGGTAGGGTTGAAGAAATGTAACCACTCAAATTCAGACGTTAGGACTGACCATTCATGATAACAAAATTATAGTTAACCATGTTTTGGAGGCTATATACACAGCTCAAATAAATAAAGGGAACACTAAAATAACACATCCTGGATCTGAATGAATGAAATATTCTTATTAAATACTTTTTTCTTGACATAGTTGAATGTGCTGACAACAAAAATCACACGAAAAAATAATCAATGGAAATCAAATTAATTAACCACATGGAGGTCTGGATTTGGAGTCACACTCAAAATTAAAGTGGAAAACCACACTACAGCTGATCCAACTTTGATGTAATGTCCTTAAAACAAATCAAAATGAGGCTCAGTAGTGTGTGTGGCCTCCACGTGCCTGTATGACCTCCCTTCAATGCCTGGGCATGCTCCTGATGAGGTGGCGGATGGTCTCCTTAGGGATCTCCTCCCAGACCTGGACTAAAGCATCCGCCAACTCCTGGACATGATGTCCCATATGTGCTCAATTGGATTCACGTCTGGGGAACGGGCGGGCCAGTCCATAGCATCAATGCCTTCCTCTTGCAGGAACTGCTGACACACTCCAGCCAGATGAGGTCTAGCATTGTCTTGCATTAGGAGGAACCCAGGGCCAACCGCACCAGCATATGGTCTCACAAGGGGTCTGAGGATCTCATCTCGGTACCTAATGGCAGTCAGGCTACTTCTGGCGAGCACGTGGAGGCCTGTGCGGCCCCCAAAGAAATGCCACCCCACACCATGACTGAACCCACCGCCAAACCGGTCATGCTGGAGAATGTTGCAGGCAGCAGAACGTTCTCCACGGCGTCTCCAGACTGTCACGTCTGTCACGTGCTCCGTGTGAACCTGCTTTCATTCGTGAAGAGCACAGGGCGCCAGTGGCGAATTTGCCAATGTTGGTGTTCTCTGGCCGATGCCAAACGTCCTGCACGGTGTTGGGCTGTAAGCACAACCCCCACCTGTGGACGTCGGGCCCTCATACCACCCTCATGGAGTCTGTTTCTGACCGTTTGAGCAGACACATGCACATTTGTGGCCTGCTGGAGGTCATTTTGCAGGGCTCTGACAGTGCTCCTCCTGCTCCTGCTCCTGATGTAGCGGTCCTGCTGCTGGGTTGTTGGCCTCCTCCACGTCTCCTGATGTACTGGCCTGTCTCCTGGTAGCGCCTCCATGCTCTGGACACTACGCTGACAGACACAGCAAACCTTCTTGCCACAACTCGCATTGATGTCCCATCCTGGATGAGCTGCTCTGCCTGAGCCACTTGTGTGGGTTGTAGACTCCGTCTCATGCTACCACTAGAGTGAAAGCACCGCCAGCATTCAAAAGTGAAAGTAACCTACTCAATTAGAGACAACGCAAATGCACAGAGGTATGGATTCATCAACATTCAACGGTGGATTTATGAACTTACACACTCAATGTTTTCCAGATGGCCGCGATTGTTTCATCCATCTCAATAGTCATACAGACAAATCCATTGGAGCATCAAGTCTCTAATTGACGTGAAGAGCACGACAGGCGTTAGTGTGGGTGGGTCTCTGTGATCCCGGCACTTTAGAGTGTGTGTCTGAGGGGGAAGAGCGATGGGAGACTGGTCAACACATGGGTCCGATTCATACACATGAACCACAACGCATCTCTGAGCATACAGACAGCAGTGATTTTGCCACATGAGACGAGATATATAATCACCCACACACATATGTGTATTCGATGAGCAGGTGTCCACATACTTTTGGTCATGTAGAATATGTACAGTACCATTCAAAAGTTTGGACACACCTACTCATTTCAAGGCTCTTTCTTCAGTTTTTACTCGTTCTTTAGTTCAGGACTGAGCTAGGGAAACCCAGTTGCGGATAATAAATGCTTTCAGCAATAGTCACTAAGAATACACTATATGCATGTATGTGGACACCGCTTCAAAATTTGTGGATTCGGCTATTTCAGCCACACCCGTTGCGGACAGGTGCACAAAATCGAACACACCGCCATGCAATCTCCATAGAGAAACATTGGCAAAAGAATGGCCCGTACTGAAGAGCTCAGTGACATTCAACCTGGCACAGTCATAGGATGCCACCGTTCCAGCAAGTCAGTTCGTCAAATTTCTACCCTGCTAGAGCTGCCCCGGTCAACTGTAAGTGGTGTTATTGTGAAGGGGAAAGGTCTAGGAGCAACATCGGCTCAGCCACACAAGCTCACAGAACGAGACTGTCGAGTGCTGATCGTCTGTCCTCAGTGGGAACACTCACTACCGAGTTCCAAACTGACACTGGAAATAACGTCAGCACGAGAACTCTTCGTCGGGAGCTTCAAGAAATGGATTTCCGTGGCCGTGCAGCCGCACACATGCCTAAGATCACCAAGCGTCGGCTGGAGTGTTGTAAAGCTCGCCGCCATTAGACTCTGGAGCAGTGGAAACGCGTTCTCTGGAGCTTCACAATTTTTTATTTTATTTTACCTTTATTTAACTAGGCAAGTTAGTTAAGAACAAATTCTTATTTTCAATGACTGCCTAGGAACAGTGGGTTAACTGCCTGTTCAGGGGCAGAATGACAGATTTGTACCATGTCAGCTCGGGGGTTTGAACTTGCAACCTTCCAGTTACTAGTCCAACGCTCTAACCACTAGGCTACAATCTGGCAGTCACACGGACAAATCTGGGTTTGGCGGATGCCAGGAGAACGCTACCGAATGCATAGCGCCAACCGTACAGTTTGGTAGAGGAATAACGTTGTCCCCCAGGGTGCGTTTTGGTTTTTCCCCTAGCACTACACAGCTGATTCAACTAATGGTGGCAGGACCGAGTTTAGGAAACCCTGAGCTAGAAGACAAATGCAGCTTGGTGCTGTATTAAAATGAATTTGCTGGTCCAGCAAACTGAAAGTCGGGTAAAGGGCACACCGTGGACTTGAGCAATCAATCAGAATGAATGAGCTGATCTGCTTGACATGCTCTCACTGTCTCTATTGTCCAGGGCACTGCGGTCTGCTAATACAGACCGATATGGGGCATTATAGTAGTGTGACACCCACTCGCTTTAACATTTCTAGTCAATCACTGATAATCCACCAGGGGAATCTCATGGCGTCCAGCCATCCACTAAGAGGGAGATGTGAACGTGAAGTCAATAATCAAAAAGAGAAATGGCCCCTGCCCAGCGCCCTGTACGGTGAGAGGAAGCATACAGATCAGCACTTCTACATGGGGTAGGGTGACCCAGGAGAGGGGTCTGGCTTCAGGGGTGGATGAGGAGATGAGAAGCAGTGGTCGATCTATAGGGTGTTGGAAAGGAAATATGGTGGAATAAGGTGTAGAGAGACAGTGACAGAATAAATCAGGGAGAAAGAAATGGGAAGACGGTGGGTGAAGGAGGGATGGAAGGGTGTTAATGCAGATACAGGAGGGATTTACATCCTGTTCCCAGGCCGTCATAGAAAATAAGAATTTGTTCTTAACCCAAATGCCTAGTTAAATTAAAAATGTACAATTTTGGAGGGATGAAGTCATGGAGGGATGGTAGAAGTTAAAGAGGGCTAACTATGATTATACTTAGTCTCTCATATGATTAAGGAGGGTGTTTTTATCAGCCTGATCATTGTGTAACTAAGAACAAGGAGTCATATCAGTGTGCTCCCACACAGCAAAAGCCAATCTGCATGGTTATGCCTTAGAATTGCACTCCCCCTAGTGGCAGCTACAGTAGCTCCAGTCTTCCGGCAAATGTCTGCGGCAGTAAAAAGGGGAAACCTAGTCAGTTGTACAACTGAATGCATTCAACTGAAATGTGTCTTCCGCATTTAACCCAACCCCTCTGAATCAGAAGGCAGTACAGACACACGCAACATTTCCTCCCCAAATCGATTCAATTCAGAAACATATCACACACAAAATATAATAGCAAACTTAATTTATTCATATCTCATACCAATACCAGTAGCCATTGAACTGGCTTAGGAGGGGGAAAACATTAATTAATGTACAGCATTGCCGAATTCATAAAGACGTTTCTTATGGAGCACTTGAAGGTAATTCTTTATGATAACCCCAAGCATGTACTCAGTTGTATTTCTAAATCAGAAGAAATACAGTGCCTTCAGAAAGTATTCACACCCCCCTTCCACATTTTGTTGTGTTACGGCCTGAATTTAAAATGAATTAAATTGAGATTTTGTAACAATACCCCATAATGTTAAAGTCAAATTATGTTCGATTTAGTTGTTTTATTTTTATTTTTATTTTTACAAATTAATTTTAAAAAATTTAAGCTGAAATGTCTTGAGTCAATAAGTATTTATGGCAAGCCTAAGTAAAAATGTGCTTAACAAGTCACATAATAAGTTGCATATAATGCAACAATAGTGTTTAACATGGTTTTTGAAAGACTACCTCATCTCTGTACTCCACATACACAATTATCTGTAAGGTCCTTCAGTCGAGCAGTGAATTTCAAACACAGATTCAACCACAAAGAGCAGAGAGGTTTTTCAATGCCTGGCAAAGGGTATCTATTGGTAGATGGGTAAAAAAGGCAGACACTGAATATCCTTTTGAATATGGTGAAGTTATTAATTACACTTTTGATGGTGTATCAATACACCCAGTCACTACACAGATACAGGTGTCCTTCCTAACTCAGTTGCTGGAGAGGAAGGAAACCGCTCACGGATTTTTACCTTGAGGCCAAAACATTTATAGATATTAATGGCTGAGATAGGAGAAAACTGAAGATGGATCAACAAAATATTAGTTACTCCACAATACTAACCTAAATGACAGAATGAACAAAAGGAAGACTGTACGGAATAAAAATATTCCCAAAACATGCATCCTGCTTGCAATAATGCACTAAAGTAAAACTGCCTGAATACAAAGCGTTATATTTGGGGTAAATCCAACACAACACATCAATGAGTACCACTCCTATTCCTATTTTCAAGCATGGTGTTGGCTGCATCATGCTACGGGTATTCCTGTCATCAGCAAGGACTAGGGATTTTTTTAATAATAAATATAAACGGTTTAGAGCTAATCTCCCTCACCAACTTCAAACATCAGCTATCCGAGCAGCTAACCGATCGCTGCAGCTGTACATAGTCTATAGGAAAATAGCCCACCCATTTTCACCTACCTCATTCCCATACTGTTTTTATACTGTTTTTATTTATTTATTTTTCTGCTCTTTTGCACACCAATATCTCTACCTGTACATGACCATCTGATCACTTATCACTCCAGTGTTAATCTGCAAAATTGTATTATTCGCCTACCTCCTCATGCCTTTTGCACACATTGTATATAGACTGCCCATTTTTTTCTACTGTGTTATTGACTTGTTAATTGTTTATTCCATGTGTAACTCTGTGTTGTCTGTTCACACTGCTATGCTTTATCTTGGCCAGGTCGCAGTTGCAAATGAGAACTTGTTCTCAACTAGCCTACCTGGTTAAATAGGTGAAATAAAAAAATAAAAGTAGAGGCAAAATTATAGAGGAAAACCGGGTTCATTCTGCTTTCCAACATACACTGGGATACAAATTCACCTTTCAGCAAGACAATAACCTAAATCACAAGGCCAAATATACACTGGAGTTGCTTACCAAGACAATATTGAATGATCATGAGTGGTCTAGTTACAGTTTGGCAAGACTTTAAAATGGCTATTTAGCAACGATCAACAACCAACTTGACAGAGCTAGAATCATTTTTAAAACAATCCAGGTGTGCAATGCTCTTAGAGACTTACCCAGAAAGACTTGCAGCTGTAATTGCTGTATTGACTCAGGGTACGAATTTGCAAATATTGCAAAGATTTCTAAAAACATGTTTTCACTTTGTCATTATGTGTGTAAATATGTGAGAAAATAAATATATTTAATATATTTTCAATTCAGGCCGTAACACAAAATGTGCAACAAGTCAAGGGGTATGAATACTTTCTGAAGGCACTGTAGCAGTTTTGTATGCAAGACCATTAGGGAAAGGGGAATTGTAGAGAGGAGTATCGAGAGGATTGTCTTACATGTATGTTAGTTACAGTATAGAAGGGCAGATGGGATCATACAGTAGCAGAGCAGCGGGGAGATTCTCTAACGCAGTTCACAGTGAAATCTCTCTTATCGCAGAGATAACACACTACAGATGTCAAGTCTTAAAGGACCATGCAGAAGAGAGGTGGAGGGGAGAGAGAGTAAATGAAGGGGAGGACGGAGAATGGAGAGAAAGAAAGACGGGGGAGGGGGAAAAAGAGAGGGAGACAGGGAGAGAAAGAAAGAGGAGAAAAGAGGACGAAAGAGATATGGAGGGAGAAATGAGAGATCAAAAGAAAGCAAAAAAAGAGACAAGGGGGAGGAAGGAGAGAGGAAAGACTAGCATAAAACTGGAGGAGTGTTTAAAAGTAGAGCGCAGAAAGCGAGGGAGCAGAGGAAAGAGGAGAGATCCAGGGCTGCAGGGTGGAGGTGGTATCCATGTCCTCCCGGTCTGTAATCCTACTATCGTGAAGGCCATACACTTACTGAGCCAGTGTAACAGAACTGATGGAGAACAATGTCCTCCCTGTCAAAGAGAGCATACTTAAGACATCCGACAGAGCCCAAACATGTGCTGCACATACAGTATGTGTAACACAACATACGCATTACAATGACTTGTTGCGTTTCACCATTATGTCAATAATGAGTGGGGCGATAAAGCCTTTCTCATGATTTTGTGAGTGACGTTTATATTTGGTTGACATCGGAATGGTTTATAAGTCAGACTATGCACAGTAATTTGAGTGTATCGCGTGTACAGTGTAGCATAATGTTGTGACAACATTGCACACAGCCGTGACGCTCTAAATTCATGATAAATTCATGATTATCTAGTGCCAAGTAAATCCACAGAAATTCCTGTCCTGAAACCAAAGGATGATAAATATTACACATGCATGCTTTTAGACCTACATCGGTTGAAGACAACCACATGCAATACGAGTTTCAGTCGCAATACAGTGAAAATAAATATGCTAATGTAAGCAATGTTTGTAATTACATAACAGTGTAGCATGTACATATACTTCCCCATAAACGTGGATATTTGGCCTAGGGAACAAAATGTTCTGCAGGCGCTTGCTGCTCTGTGAAACCGTCCTCCCCACTGTGCTCTGTGCCTGACGCTGCTATTGGCAATGTTAGGCGCCTATTATGGGATGTCACAATCCACAGACACATAAAACACTAGAGTATACCCCTGAGAGAACTACAGCTCCCGAGACATACCCCTGAGAGAACTACAGCTCCCCGAGACATACCCCTGAGAGAACTACAGCTCCCTGAGACATACCCGAGAGAACTACAGCTCCCTGAGACATAACCCTGAGAGAACTACAGCTCCCTGAGACATACCTCTGAGAGAACTACAGCTCCCCGAGACATACCCCTGAGAGAACTACAGCTCCCCGAGACATACCCCTGAGAGAACTACAGCTCCCCGAGACATACCCCTGAGAGAACTACAGCTCCCTGAGACATACCCCTGAGAGAACTACAGCTCCCAGTAGCGGAGAGAGCGTTACCCTGAGCGTGTTCCAAACATTCGCTTAATATTGGACGGCATATTCTGTCATAATGCCCACTACTGCTAGTACACTTCTCTATGATGGCAGGGGACAGTGGCCCAGGGCAGGGTGAGAGAGTGACAGTGTTATTGTGACTGTTGCATCCATGCAGCCTGTGTGCGTGTAGTGAGCGACTTGTAGGACTGTGGCAACGTGCCCCATGTGCTGACTAGATCATATGAAACAGAATGCTCTGTGTAGTGTCTGGCCAAGCGGCACGCTTTGCAAAGTCACGGTCTTATGTAATGGCCAGCTTGAGCATGGGGGGGTCAAATCCATTTAATCTTTCCTTCCTCTCACTCAATGGTCAATTCCATTTCAATTCAGTCAATAATTCTAAGAATTAAACAACAGGCCGATTCATTGTGGGCTATACTCAGCCTTGTCTCAGGATAGTAAGTTGGTGGTTGAAGATATCCCTCTAGTGGTGTGGGGGCTGTGCTTTGGCAAAGTGGGTGGGGTTATATCCTTCCTGTTTGGCCCTGTCCGGGGGTGTCCTCGGATGGGGCCACAGTGTCTCCTGACCCCTCCTGTCTCAGCCTCCAGTATTTATGCTGCAGTAGT